>NC_084623.1:5422755-5502755 GCF_033978795.1 Nerophis ophidion | reverse complement strand
TATTTCCTCAAGTACAGAACTGTCGGCCCTACTTTGGCGCCATAATATTAAAGCTCCGCCCTTCACTACCCGATCAGTCCTGGAAGACTCATTCGGGCCACGCATGCGCAAAGACGACAAACATTTTTTAACAATACAGTATTTTGAAACGGTTCTGAAAGCTGCCAGACGTGCTTAGCGCTCTTAAATGGATTTCACACCAAACACATCGATTCACCCGTTTGTTGTGGCGCAGATATACAATGTTAAGTTAGGTGCCTCGTTTAAAAACTTTAAAAAAAAAAAATACTCGATGGGACTCAGTAGCGCCTCCTTGCGCCAGTCAACGCAATAACAAGCGTGAAAGTGGTTGTAAATGTGGCGATAATACGCTTATTTTTTTAAATACAATTTTTACTAAGAGACAAATTATTTGTAAACGAAACGTTCTTTAATAATACAATACAAAAATATATTATTTAATAAAGCATTTGATAGCACAGTACGTGCTGTCGTACAACGTTTTTAGAACGGAAGTGACGTAGTCTCAGCGCATGCGTGGATTGGTCGTGTTTGCGTCAGATGGTTAAAAGCCAACAATGAAGAAAATGTGAGCAATCACGATGAAGCGACATTTTATTACTTAGTCCTAAATGTTTTGTTCCAACAGAATTTGAAACCAAAGCAGACTGACAACTTCTGTTTGATATTAGAACTCAATGACCACCATGAGGTGTTTGTGAATTGAATTTGGTGAGAAAAGCAGAGGATTCGCTTCACTTGTATCCTGAACTACTGCACACAACCACTAGAGGGAGATAGAACCTTTCATGATTACACTTCCAGTTTCTTTAATACAATATTAGCCAAATGTAAATTATCAATGATTACTGCAAACGAAATATGAAATCAGTGAATGCATCTTTTTAAGTCAAACTTTGGAATGAAGCAAAAAATGTTGAAGGTGACACCTCAAAAAATGTATTTTTCCCTGTTTTCATTTTCACATGGTAAATATGTACAGCATGAAATTGCATTCCTTCTACAACTGATCCAATATTGAAATTGCAAACCTTTATTATCCAAGATTAGAAAGTTTCAAATATTTGTTGCAAAAAGGTTTTCTTCAAAATACACATTAAATAATCTGCTTGACTCATATACTGTAAAAATGACAGTACAATTTATCTTTTTTTTTTTAACGGCCCATTACTGTAAATAGAAAAACCTCTCACTGTTTTCACTGGGATTCTAGTGACATAACTGCCAGTTGAACTAAAAAGCTGGGGTTGGTTTTATTTTCCGTGTTTTGACAGATTAAAAAAGTGGTGCTGGGTTTTGATCCATTTATGTAACATTTCATAATAAATTCTGGTGAAAAAGTTGCCATTTTTTCCCCCCATTAAAACAATGGTATATTTTCCATTTCTACTAAAAGGTTGTAATGAAGTGTTTAATGTAAAATGTCAAACTAACAAAGCGCATGCAGACAGAACTGCCTTTGATCCTCCAACATAATGTGAGGTGGCTGAAGAAGTCATTCTCAAAGTGTTACGTGTACCAACATGCCAAAAATCACTATTCTAATGGTATAAATATACTTGTTAAATACATCCTCTGCCTTGTTTTAATGAATACCTAAGACTACGGCGCTACTGTTTTTTTATGTTGGTACTTGGTAAAGACAGTTTGATTATCCAAGGAAAGTGGAAGTTGTAGCGGTAGAAGTCATCTTTATTTTCAAATGAAACCAGAGGAGATGAATTTTGAATGCAATCAGAAAGTAATCCAGTGGGACAAAAGTTGAGTTGTCATGTTTTTGCTAAAACATCCCAAGTCCAAATCCTGAAAACTTCAGCATATTCCTTCTTTCTTGTGATCACTAATCCTGACGCAGCAATGATGAAGAAGGCAGGTTTCCAAGTGGCGGCCATGATGGAACATAAGTTTGTCTGCAGAAGCAACAGGTGGTCCAGCTGGTTACTGCGAGGACGACAAGACATCAAGTAGATTAAAGCACTTTTTACAAGGAATATTACAAAATAAACAAACTGGTCAAATGTAACAAGAAAAGGTTGCAATATTAAAACTACCATGCAAATTATATATTTGGACTTTAAATCTGTCATTGCTCCAAAAACAACATCTAATCAACAACGTAGCAAAATCGAGGGAATATCACCATCAAAAGTGAAAATGAACATGATTTCATGTTTCAGTCTGCGAGCCTCAGTGGGAAAAGTAGTTGACTTCAGATAGTCGGGTGCACAAAAAAATAAATTCTCATTTAAATTGCGATTCTTATTCATCCCAATTCTAAATGGATTTCTTTATTTAAAGAAATATTCCTTTAAAAAAAAAAAAAAAACATTTTAAGACATCTCCATGCAACCAGAAGGTGATTTTCTAACCTGTTTAGTGATCAAAATAATTACACTTGATCATCCACCCAGGATCCAAAGATTCACATTCAAATCATCTCAAGTCTAAATAGAAATGAGTCATGTTAATTCTATTGTAAAAAAAACTAAAACCTGCTGAAATATGAAAGAAAAAAAAGGTTTTAAAGTCGCAATATTTTGAAAAAGAAGCAAAAAAAAACGAGTTTAATTTCTTATTCATCCTTTTGACTAACTTTTATTTTCAGAAATGGTTAAAAAATATAATCATAATTTTAAAAAGTATTTTTCCAAGTTGTAAGCGCTTCAGAAAGAGTTCCCTGATACTCCTGCTAAGACTGGACAAAGACTACTTACACATTTCTCCTCCAGCAGACCGTCCTTGAAGAAGCGCAAGAAAGGTGTGACATTGTCCTCACGGTAGTCCAGGGTGACCACCATGCCTTCTGTGTTCATGGACTCTCCTGTGTAGAACTGGAGCACACATCACACGTGTTGTCATGGTGACCATGCCATGATGTGATGGTGAACATGATGGTGGTGAGAATCATGATGGTGAATATGATGTGATGGAGATGGTGATGTGATGGTGTTGGTGAAAATGGTGCGATGGTGTTGGTGGTGAAAATGGTGCGATGGTGTTGGTGGTGAAAATGGTGCGATGGTGTTGGTGGTGAAAATGGTGCGGTGGTGTTGGTGGTGAAAATGGTGCGATGGTGTTGGTGGTGAAAATGGTGCGATGGTGTTGGTGGTGAAAATGGTGCGGTGGTGGTGGTGAGAATGATGTGGTGGTGTTGGTGAAAATGATGCAATGGTGGTGGTGGTGAAAATGATGTGGTGAAAACGATGCGGTGGTGGTGAAAATGATGCGATGGCGTTGGTGGTGAAAATGATGCGATGGCGTTGGTGGTGAAAATGATGCGGTGGCGTTGGTGGTGAAAATGGTGCGGTGGCGTTGGTGGTGAAAATGATGCGGTGGTGGTGGTGAAAATGATGTGGCGGTGTTGGTGAAAATGATGCGGTGGTGTTGGTGAAAATGATGCGGTGGTGGTGTTGGTGAAAATGATGCGGTGGTGGTGTTGGTGAAAATGATGCGGTGGTGAAAATGATGGTGGTGTTGGTGAAAATGATGGTGGTGGTGAAAACGATGTGGTGGTGAAAATGATGGTGGTGTTGGTGAAAATGATGGTGGTGGTGAAAACGATGTGGTGGTGAAAACAATGCAGTGGTGAAAACGATGCCGTGGTGGTGGTGAAAATGACGTGGTGGTGAAAATGATGCGATGATGGTGGTGGTGAAAATGATGCGATGATGGTGGTGGTGAAAATGATGCGATGATGGTGGTGGTGAAAATGATGCGATGATGGTGGTGGTGGTGTAAATGATGCGGTGGTGGTGTAAATGATGCTGTGGTGGTGTAAATGACGCAGTGATGGTGTAAATGATGCAGTGATGGTGAAAATGATGTGATGGTGAAAATGATGGCGATGTGATAATGGCAGAAATGATGTGAAGATGATGGTGAAAATTAAGTGGTGATGGTGAAATTGATGGTTATGTGATGATAGTGAAAATGGTGATGTACCCACCTTCAGTTCTTTAATGTTTTGGACAAGTTTCTTGATTTCAGCGGTGGAGTCTGCAATGAATTTCTCCACACGCTCGGGGTTAGTCTTCTCCAGGTTGGCCCGGATTCTGCAGGTGGAAGAAAACTTTCATCAAACTTACAACTTTGGCCAACATTCTTGCTGCAAACTTCTTATTCAGCTTTCACTATGATTGTGTTTATACTGCAGGACATATTTTTTCCAGCTTTTTGATTGATTTCAATAAACTTCTCAATCAATCAATCAGCTGGTTAGATTGCAAGTCAAATTTGATCCCAATGAGAATCCAGTGTACTGATGTCACTTGCATGCACACTTCTAGAACGCAGAAACAGGAAGTTAGAGTACTGTAAATGAACTTTTTGCAAAATAAAAGCTGCCACACCTTAAAAACTATATTTTTTTTATCATGTGAAAATAAAAGTTTTGAAAAGTATTTTGCAGACCATACCCTTTTGTATAAAGTTGCGTGGGTGTCCTACCAAATATGGATGTACGCCACTAGAACCTCCAGTTACATAGCAATGTACTTGGAACGTAAAAGTCATGTTGGAAGTAGCTCTGTCACCTTCTGACCAATCACAAGTCAGCTCTCATGTATGGAGCACAGACATTGAACACAAGAACTCAAGACAGGTGGAAATACACAAATAAATGGTGGTGTCAGAAAGAGGGTGACGAATAAGAAAAGGACGTGCGTCTGAAAAGATATTCGCTAAAAAGTAATGCAAAAATGATTATTCCACCTCTTCCTCTCACGCGAGACCCACCCAGGAACGGGGCCATACCAATCACTTCCTTAGTGTACCTGTTACAAATAAATATTGTATTCCTGAAACGTCTTTGTATGCAAGGCTTTATATTACTTTAAATTCCAGACTGTTTGCTTTGAACCCGGCGGCTTATTAAACCGTGCAGCCAATTTATGCATTTTTCTTTGCCAAAAGCCATAATGCAAACTTTCATAAAGCTAAAAGTCATTGAAACAGTGTAGTGTTTGTGCTATGGCGCCATCTTTGGAGGAGCTAGTTCACTGCAGGTGCTGCTGAGTGAACCTTTACAGCGTTTCCCGCTGTTTAACGTTTTCAATCGGAAGTACAAGTGCTGTTCTGTCTTCAAGTTGTCCATAGTGTTACTACTGGAATGATTATTCATGACTCCAAGTAAGGTTTGTGAGTTTTACAATATAACTAAAACATTTCTTATTTACTAAACTGTGTGAGGTCTGTAGGAGTGTTTTCATGCATATGTGTATGTGCCATCGTAATGTAATGAAGCTAGCGTCAGTAGCATTAGCTAATATGCCGACACGTTTACGAGTGTCTGTTTTAGTATTAATAACTTACAATGGCATTCTTTTTGTATGGTTTCATTTCCGTAAATTCACCAAAACGTCACTGTTGAGTTACCGAGTCTGTTTAGCTGATTGCAGAGCTAGCTTCCACAGCTAGTGTGTACATAACCATGACTTCTGATTTGTTTGATCAGTCGTTTTATTGTCGCGTTACAGACACCGTTTGGAAACAATTAAGGTATTTAAATAAACATTTACAAAATATTTGTGTAAATACATCATTTCACAAAGTACCGTATTTTTCAAATTATAAGTCGCAGTTTTTCTCGTAGTTTGGCCGGGGGTGCGACTTATGTATGAAATTATTAACACATTATCGTAAAATATCAAATAATATTATTTATCTTATTCGCAGAAGAGACCAAAAAATAAGTCAGCTATTGTCACACACACGTCAACCAATAAGAATAAGGCGGGGGAGGGTCATTGCAGAAGTGCATTGTGGGTCATGGAATGCTAACTGCTATATGCTACTGCCGTAGCTATTAAAATGGATCATTTCATCGTTGGCGGTAACTTATAAAAACTGAGAAGGGCTGAACAAAAATGGCACCGAAAGGAAAATCATGTACTGCAGATTACAAGCTGGATGTAGTGAAATATGCAGCAGAAAACAACAAGAGGAAGCTGCGCATACCTTTGGAGTTGGCAGAGTTGTTTAGAAGCGACATCGAGGATGAAGATTTCATGGGATTTATGGATTAGGAGTGAGAGATTGTTTGGTAAAGGTATAGCATGTTCTATATGTTATAGTTATTTGAATGACACCATAATATGTTAAGTTAACACAGCAGGCACCTTCTCAGTTGGTCATTTATGCCTCATATAACATACACTTATTCAGCCTGTTGTTCACTAGTCTTTATTTATTTTAAATTGCCTTTCAAATGTCTGTTCTTGGTGTTGGATTTTATCAAATAAATTTCCCCCAAAAATGAGACTTATACTCCGTTGCAACATATGTATGTTTTTTTCCTTCTTTATTATGCATTTTCGGCAGGTGCGACGTATACTGCGGAGCGATTTATAACCCGAAAAATACGGTATTGATTTGCCCAAAAATTTTTATTGGACCAATTAGGTGAAATTGCATTATTTCCCACGGGACAACAGACAATATCTCACAGACAATATCTCACAGTGGTTGAAAAACACTGATGTAGAGAGTTAAAACTGTTCATCTTAAATGAAAGAATGTGGTTTTAAATCTCTAAGAAAACTTCCTGCCATGGTGGAGGTCTGTGCTCCCCTGAATGTAAAGGTGTGTACTTACTTCTTCAAGTAGTCCTTAAGGTAGATCATGTAGCTCTTCTTATCAAAGCTTGTCTCCTGCAGTTTGTTGTGGAGGATCACATCAACGCCAGAGACCGTTGTCGTGTCCGTGCCCTCCGCCGCTTCTTCAGCTGACGCGTTGGCTCCGATTAAAGAACCGTCGATGTCTCCGTGCGCCATGGTGATGTGCTATAAACAAGTGGGTACAAAGTAGATTGAAAACATCTTGTACCGCAAGTTAAGTGTTTGAAATGGTGTTAATAAATTAGTAAACCAAGTTTATGTTCATCTTTTGTGGCAAAAGAAAGTCCCATCTTAGGAAGTAATAGTTATTAGGTGGAACTGAAGTAACAGAGCAGAAACACTTCCTGTTTTCCAAAAAAGGACCACATCACCCCAAAGTCACAGTCAAGGCAAAATTGACATGCAAGACAGATTAAATTGACCTTTTAACGGTGGAGTTGTGGATTATAAACCTGATTGCACTACACAGAATGAAGTTGGAGTGGACTGGAAGCTTTGACGAAATCTGTGAGAAATGGAGAAGCATGAAACAGAAGTTCTAAGCCAATTTCTCACGCCAAGTTGTGAATGAATAAAGTATCTATGTGAAAGATGAACACTGCGCTACAATATCCACCTGGGTCGGGCGTCCAGGGTGAGATAAAGTACCCAAGGAACACGGCTGTTACAACCACACTTAAAGGAGCAGTTTGACACATTTACACAGATGTCTAGTGGCCGCAAACCACAGACATGTTATAAGTAGACGCAGCATTGGCTGCTGTGATGCAAGAAATTTGGACACCATCTTGAAGTGGTGTTGAGCAGCCCAAACTGACAGTTGACAGGTAGAAAACAAAGATTGGTGTTTAGTGTTTCCCTGCTCAAATGAGCGGACTATTGAAAATTGGAATCGGGGGATTTCTTTTCACAAGTAAGTTTTAACATGAATGTACTATTGGTTGTATTTTGTGAAAAGAATATTACCACGGTGTTGAAAAGGAGCAAAGATCTTCAATAGTACTGAAATCGTAGCCGCTAGCAAACAATAGTATGACCATAATGGAATTGCTTGTCAATGAAATTAATTACATTTAAAAATGTCATACTTGAATAACAAAGCTAAAATAAATGATGAAGATAAAGATTGTAAGAAAGTATTTGCTTATATTCTGAATCCAGTGAAAAAGATCGGTGGTTTTAGCTGTTATAAAGACTTTCAGGTGTTTATATATGTTTATGTTGAAGTAATTGGCAGACGCTTTTATCCAAAACGACATACATAAAAAATACATATAAAACAATCACTGTAAACATTATCATTTGAGGGAAGAATGTAATACAAATTATCAGATACAGTCTACAGGTCACTAAGATATATAGATATCTAATGTATTCATACATTGTTTATGTAGAATATACACATGTATATGTAACCTTATCATATTGTTTCTTCAACTTAAAAACAGCAGACCGTTTTTTTCCATCTTCTCTGGGATGATATTCCCAGTTTTGATCTCGGACGCCTGGTCACTTACAGCATACAGTGGGGCAAAAAAGTATTTAGTCAGCCACCGATTGTGCAAGTTCTCCCGCTTAAAATGATGACAGAGGTCTGTAATTTTCATCATAGGTACACTTCGACTGTGAGAGGCAGAATGTGGGAAAAAAAAAAAAACAGGAATTCCCATTGTAGAATTTTAAAGAATGTATTTTAAATTATGGTGGAAAATAAGTATTTGGTCAACCAAAGCTCTCACTGATGGAAGGAGGTTTAGGCTCAAAATCTCACGATACATGGCCCCATTCATTCTTTCCTTAACACGGATCAATCGTCCTGTCCCCTTGGCAGAAAAACAGCCCCAAAGCATGATGTTTCCACCCCCATGCTTCACAGTAGGTGTGGTGTTCTTGGGATGCAACTCAGTATTCTTCTTCCTCCAAACACGACCAGTTGAGTTTATACCAAACAGTTCTATTTTGGTTTCATCGGACCACATGACATTCACCCAATCCTCTGCTGTATCATCCATGTATCCATTTTGACAGGATTTTTTTTCACATTCAAATTACAGAGACCTCTGTCATCATTTTAAGTGGGAGAACTTGCACAATTGGTGGCTGACTAAATACTTTTTTGCCCCACTGTATAAGAATATTCTATTATTGTTAAGCAAACTATGAATGATAAAACATGTCCCCTTTATCATAGCTAAATGTACGACAAAAACCCGCGTGAAAATCAGTGGTATTCAGTGAGGTAAGATTAATTAAATGCGCTGACAGTTCAGCGCTCCTGCCAAATGAATTGCACTGAGTGGAGCAAATCACCACTCGTCAGCACCAGTAGCGCTCCATGCTGCGTACCCTTACAAGATGTCTATGGCACTAACTTTCCCATGTATTCTACACACTATATCCCGCCCTCTTTTGGCTTCGAGGACCTATGACGTACCTTCGCCACACATGCATTATTAGCTTTGGGTGTCAGTTACTAAAAGCGATTTGGATAGTTAGCGTTTGCAGACATTGAATGTTGTTCTAACATAACAACATGACTGCAAATTGTTCTTTGGATTGCTTTTTTGTTTGTGCACGCCCTCTCCGCGCATACGTGTTGGCGATACAGGGCAAGTGACCGCCTTAAACACCAGTCATTTTATTCAAGTCTACAATATTTATTTACTACGCAAACCTAGTAATTATGAAACATATAAAGCGTTTTACCACAAATGTCTTCTGTGACATTACTAATGGTAACACAAGCTAGCCAAATGGTGCTTTGGTTTGATTTTTTTGCTTTGAACAATTGATCTGAGCAGCCCCTTTAAGGCCAGTGCACACACATCTCTAAACCTGAAGAGATCTTTCATCTGTACTAGACACTTCAACATAACACACCACACTGAGGTTAGCATCGATGGGAAAGGGGTCAGATTCTCCCGGAACTAGGGTTGCACGACTAAATGACAGAGGTTTTAATTACTGACATAACCAACAGCTAGAGACCGAGTTTTCCCCCCTTTTCTTACTCTTTGAATCAGAATGGTTGTGTTTTCGAGTCATTGGCTTGCTGGCCAATCTCAAGTGGTTTTAGGAAGTTTGTGTGCACTGCAGCTGATGCACGCCAAGAGGCGGCGGCGATGACCAAGAAGAACGCGGAGTTGGAATATAATTACAACACCTTATGTACATATTTATATAATATGTAACTTCAAGCTCCATTCACAGACAGAGTCCCATTGCTTTTATGAGCGGTCGAGCGAGTCAAAAGCCGGGAAAAAACAAAACTATTTCCCCCCCAAATTTTTTATTTGTTGCGGCCGTAATTCTTTTGTGGCAGGCCGCCACAAATAAATGAATGTGTGGGAAACCCTGAATATACTTAAATGATCCTCATGAAGAAACTCTTTAACCTTAAAGTGTTTACAAAGTACAAAGAAGAAGAACCATGATAAACATGAATTTATTTCATCCATCCATTCATTTTGTAGATAATCTTTTTTCTATTGTTAAAAACGTAAGTATATTGTGACTACACTGAAAACAGGAAATGAACAAAAGTTTTAGCAACTGTTATGTAAAAGAAAAGGGGTAGGATTAAATAAACTCTGCTTCTTCCTACTCCTTTTCGAACATGTTCAATAGAGAAACTGGAAGTTGTGATGTATTATGTTGTATGCTTGCATGTTCGAAATAAACTCAAACTCAACTCCGTGTTTGTGTGGATTTGGCCTTAAAGGCCTACTGAAAGCCACTACTAGCGACCACGCAGTCTGATAGTTTATATATCAATGATGAAATAATTAACCTTGCAACACATGCCAATACGGCCTTTTTAGTTTCCTAAATTGCAATTTTAAATTTCCCGCGAAGTGTCCTGTTGACACTGATGACTCGTGTGTTTGACGTGTCTGGTTGAAGCGGACATTATTTTCCAGCCCTATCCAAGCTATAAGTAGTCTGCTTTAATCGCATAATTACACAGTACTCAGGACATCTGTATTGTTGAATCTTTTGCAATTTATGCAATTAATAATGGAGAAGTCAAAGTGGAAAGATGGAGGTGGGAAGCTTTTAGCCTTTAGCCACACAAACACACAGTGTTTCCTGGTTAAAAATTCTCGAAGTTGAAACTTTACTATGGAACAGAGCGCTCAAGCGAACATGGTTCCCGACCACATGTCAACCAGCAGTTTTCGATGAGAAAATTGTGGTAAAAAGTCGTCTCTTACCGGAGACATCTGAGGAGCTTCCATCCTGCTGCAGCTGCGTGACTTCCCTCAGAGACACTCGTGGTCAACACACCCATGGCCACACCCCTTCGACTTTAAGATACTATTTAATCTCACTAAAACACTAGCAACACAATAGGCAGATAAGGGATTTTCCAGAATTATCCTAGTAAATGTGTCTAATAACATCTGAATCGCTCCCACTGCAATCGCTTTTTTTTCTAGCCCTACACTCTCAATTTCCTCATCCACAATGCTTTCATCCTCCCTCAAATTAATGGGGAAATCGTCATTTACTTGGTCTGAATAGCTCTTGCTGTTGGAGGCCATGATTATAAACAATGTTCAGATGCGAGGAGCTCCACAACCCGTGACGTCACGCGCACATCGTCTGCAAGGCCTTTTTATTAACGACCAAAAGTTGCGAACTTTATCGTGGATGTTCTCTACTAAATCCTTTCAGCAAAAATATGGCAATATCGCGGAATGATCAAGTATGACACATAGAATGGACCTGCTATCCCTGTTTAAATAAGAACATCTCATTTAGGTAGGCCTTTAAATTCCATTTACTCACCTTTCCTTCAACTTCGTAGAAGATGAGTGTCTCTGTGATTTTGTAGACGTCTGTAAACAGCTCATCGTCTGCAGGGAGGGGAAACATGAAGATTATTCGGGAGGAAAAACCAATAAACAAACTCCGGTCACGGCGACGAGGTAACTTTAGCATGCTACTGTTAGCTTCAACATGCTAACGCTAAATTTAGCAGCGAACATTTCTCGCGCTGCCACGTGACGCTCACACGACATGCGCGTTACGGGTGAAAAAAAATGCCTCGCCCCATGATTAAAACCTCACTTTTAAGAGAATTACTTCACCGCCCAAATAGCGTCGACGGGAAAAGGCAAACAATGGTATTGTGGCGTCATCCGGTTAGCATTAGCATTGGCTAGCACGAGTCAAGCAGCGCGCATGAGCAAACTATTTTACGAACCGCTTAACAACTTGTGTGGGTCGTACCGGCGGGAAGGTGGCCAAATCACGACTACTCACTCGAGATAATGTCCCTGTAGATGATCATTTTGCCGCTTTGGTGTTACAGGTTCGGGAGAGAGACAGCAGCCGCCGACCCGCACCAACAGGAGAGGAAAAAGACCGAGCGGGCCTCGATGCGGACTATTTACATCCCGGTGACGTCATCGGGGGTTGGGTCTGGCGCTTTGCTGCCGCACCCTAACTGTGGCCAAAAGTGGTATTACACGTGTACGTATGTGATTCATAGCAGTACAGCAGGGGTCAGCAACCTTTTTCAAACCAAGAACTACTTCATGAGAAGGGCTACCAGTTTGATACACACTTAAATAAATTGCCAGAAATAGCCAATTTGCTCAATTTACCTTTAATAAATAAATATCTCTATATATACATATATATATATGTATATATATATAAAGGGTATTTCTGTCTGTCATTCCGTCGTACATTTGTTTTCCTTTTACGGAAGGTTTTTTTGTACAGAATAAATGATGAAAAAAACGCTTCATTGAACGGTTTAAAAGAAGAGAAAACTGGAAAAAAATGAAAATGAAATTTTGAAACATAGTTCATCTTCAATTTCGACTCTTTAAAATTCAACCGAAAAAAAGAAGACAAAAACTGGCAAATTCGAATCTTTTTGAAAAAAACAATTTATGGAACATCATTAGTAATTTTTCCTGATTAAGATTAATTTTAGAATTTTGATAAGTTTTAAATAGGTTAAAATCCAATCTGCATTTTGTTAGAATATAACAAATTGGACCAAGCTATATTTCTAACAAAGACAAATCATTATTTCTTCTTGATTTTCCAGAAAGAAATTCAAAAGACTTTGAAATAAGATTTACATTTGATTCTACAGATTTTCTAGATTTGCCAGAATATTTTTTTGGAATTTCAATCATAAGTTTGAAGAAAGATTTCACAAATATTATTTGTCAACAAAACAAAGCTAAAATGAAGAATTAAATGAAAATGTATTTATTATTCTTTACAATAAAAAAAAAATACTTGAACATTGATTTAAATTGTCAGGAAAGAAGAGGAAGGAATTTAAAAGGTAAAAAGGTATATGTGTTTGCAAATACTAAAATTATTTTTAAGGTTGTATTTTTTTCTAAAATGGTCTTTCTGAAAGTTATAAGCAAAGTAAAAAAAATAATGAATTTATTTAAACAAGCGAAGACCAAGTCTTTATAACATTTTCAAATTCTATTTGAGTTTTGTCTCTCTTAGAATTAAAAATGTCGCGCAAAGCGAGATCAGCTTTCTAGTAAATAAATAAAATTTAAAAAATAGAGGCAGCTCACTGGTAAGTGCTGCTATTTGAGCTATTTTTAGAACAGGCCAGCGGGCGACTCATCTGGTCCTTACGGGCTACCTGGTGCCCGCGGGCACCATGTTGGTGACCCCCTGCAGTACAGTATGACGCACCATTTAAATCAGGCCTGGGCAATTATTTTCACTCAGGGGGCCAATTTTAGAGAAAACATGTCTGGGGGCCGGTATATCTGTCTGAAGATGAGATCCACAGAAGGCCGTATGATGTTAAACATCCAAAGAGTGCGAAGAAATTTGAAAAAAATGTGCTTGTCTGTCGCTGGTGTGAAAGCATGGAATTCTATCAATCAATGTTTATTTATATGGCCCTAAATCACAAGTGTCTCAAAGGGCTGCACAAGCCACAACGACATCCCAGGTTGATGTGGGAATCGCAGGTGCAGATACACAAGAGAAGAATCCCTGTGGGAGGCAGGAACTGGCAGAGAAATTTTCCGTGTAATGTTCATATTGTTGTTACTCAGCCAGCGTTTATTGGGATAAGGTAAACATATGTTCGGTATTTTAACATAGAAGTGTTTGATTGTGAGACATTAAAAGCCACAAAATGCAAGGGGTCCACCAGACCCACGAACGTCGGCTGTGTAACAACAATATGAACATTGCACAGGTCGTTAAACACAAATTAAAAAGTATGCTGGAGTTCGGGTGTTGGTGGAGGGAACAGTTAAATAATTTGTGTTAAAAAGGGCGAAGATAAATAATAGTATCAATCAATCAATATTTATATAGCCCCAAATCACAAATGTCTCAAAGGACTGCACAAATCATTACGACTACAACATCCTCGGAAGAACCCACAAAAGGGCAAGGAAAACTCACACCCAGTGGGCAGGGAGAATTCACATCCAGTGGGATGCCAGTGACAATGCTGACTATGAGAAACCTTGGAGAGGACCTCAGATGTGGGCAACCCCCCCCCTCTAGGGGACCGAAAGCAATGGAGGTCGAGCGGGTCTAACATGATACTGTGAAAGTTCAATCCATAGTGGCTCCAACACAGCCGCGAGAGTTCAGTTCAAAGCGGATCCAAGACAGCAGCGAGAGTCCCGTCCACAGGAAACCATCCCAAGCGGAGGCGGATCAGCAGCGTAGAGATGTCCCCAACTGAGCAGATGGATGAATACAATAGTATTCATCCATCTGCTCCTTTCTGATCATGGAAATGTATAAGAAACAAAAAAAAAACAATGAAAGTGTCAACTGTACATATAAATGCATTTTCATGAAAGGCATACAAAAAAATGAATGAATATCTGGTATTCAGGAACACTATTACAAAACCTCACAATAATTGACTGATTGCTAAAAAAAACGTTATGAAAGACAGCCTTAAAACACAAAATGGAATTTTAATTTTTTTTACTGAATGAGACACCTAGAATGTACATGAAAATAAAGAATGTGGCATTTACAATATTAACTATAAAGGATAAAACACTGAATATTGACAACATACGAACGTCACAACACCCTCTTCTCCATCCACATATTTTACAATCAAGCGAAACGCAACTAAAATGCAACAAACAGCGAAATATGACCGCGATGGGTAAAAAACAAAACAAAACACCTACAATCTGATGTATCTATTTGAGCTTTGTTGTGAAAATCTCCTTCCGCGTCTGTCCCTGACACCCGCATTCAGGCTGACACTCTGTGGAAACGCTCCCCACCCACACTGCTTGGTGCCTCGTCTGAGCTGCTGTGACTTAGATCACCATAGTAACTAATTAGATCACCATAGTAACTAATTAGATCACCATAGAAACTAATTAAATTACCATAGAAAAGCACAGATTCCAACTGTTGAAATACTTTGTGTAGTTCAAGACTTCCGGTAATTTGAAAACATCACTGCAAATCATATTGGCGGCTACAGTTTCTATCTTAAAAATAAAATGTTGGCCCTGCGATGAGGTGGCGACTTGTCCAGGGTTTATCCCGCCTTCCGCCCGATTGTAGCTGAGATAGGCGCCAGCGCCACCCCGACCCCAAAAAGGGAATAAGCGGTAGAAAATGAATGGATGGATATTTGGGAATGTCTGGCGGGCCAGCTTGAAAAGCTCAATTTCACCAGGTTTGATTTAGACATTTTTCATTTATCAAACCAATACATTACATACATTTTTACAACGCTTAATTAAATCTTTGCGTCAACTTCCGGTCTGTCAATATAAAGTTATTTTTTAAGTATGATGGCGTTTGGTGTGACAACACAAAATAAACAATATCCCCCCCTCCAAAAAAATGTTAAGTTGGATATTTGATGTGAAAGAGTTGGAGCCTTAAATAGGTCAGTAATTCATTAAAAAAACATGGACTTTAAGTCATTACTTTTTGAGCAATGACAAAATCCTACTAAAATCCTCTGGTATCCAAAAGGGTCCCACTCATATAATTTTTCAGCTCTGTCACTTATACATATACATAGTTTTTTGTATGGCAAACAAAATATGCAACATTTGTCCTCCAAAAAATGTCAAAATAGAATATTTGATGTGATGTAAATGGAGCCTTAGATCAGTGTTTTTCAACCACTGGTGTGCCGTGGGAGATTACCTAATTTCACCTATTTGGGTTAAAAATATTTTTTCGCAAACCAGTAATTATAGTCTGCAAATGATGTGTTGCTGTTGTTGAGCGTCGGTGCTGTACAGAGCTCGGAGGAGTAACCCTGTAAAACTCTTCCATATCAGTAGGTGGCAGCAATAGCTAATTGCTTAGTAGATGTCAGAAACGGTGGGAGGCAGTGTGCAGGTAAAAAAATTAAAATACAAACAAAAAAAGGCGAGTGCCCCTAAGAAAAAGGCATTAAAGCTTAGGGAAGGCCATGTGGAACGAAACTAAAACTGAACTGGCTAAAAAGCAAATAAGAACAGAATGCTGGACGACAGCAAAGACTTACATTACAGCGTGTGGAGCAAAGACGGCGTCCACAAAGTACATGCAAACATGACAATCAACAATGTCCCCACGAAGGATAGCAACAATTTAAATTGTCTTGATTGCTAAAACAAAGTAAATGCGGGGAATAGCGTTTAAGGAGGACATGAAAGTGCTGCAGGAAAACACCCAAAAAAACAGGAAAAGCCACCGAAATAGGAGCGCAAGATAAGTAAAACAGCAAAAAAACTCTAAATAAGTCCCTGCATGATGTGACAGGTGGTGACAGTACACCTACTTTGAGACAAGAGCTATAGTGATGCATGCTTGGTTATGCTTTAGTCGTATCCAACAACTTTTTACTGTCAATTGAGTTTCGTTTTTTTATTGATTTCTGCTGGTGGTGCGCCTCCGCATTTTTTTAATGTAAAAAATGTGCCTTGGCTCAATAAAGGTTGAAAAAGACTGCCTTACATAGGTCAATAATTCATTACATTGATTTTGGTTCGTTATTTTTTTTTGAGCAATGACAATTAAGAAAAAAAAAAGCCTAAATGGCAGCTTTGTGTTATTAGTCAACTTTGTCTCATGTTACATTTCACCTGTTTGCTCTGTCAATAACATTTCTTTTTGTAACAGTATTTTTAGAACATGCCTTGGACACCCCTCCTTTTCTACCGTACAAGATGGTCGTACAAAGCAATACCACAGGAAAAGAAGCCAAATTGTGGAGAATTCTGTAGAAATGATAACCTAGCTTTTTTATTAATGTTTATCCCCTTAGCAACATGTCGTATTCAAGTATCCAGAGTATTAAATACCATAAAATATCTACATGAAAACACTTTATTGTTTCTCATAATGATGGTGTACATAAACCTCAGTGAAGGTGTGTCAGGGCACAAAGAATGAAATGACAGTCTAGCGCCATCTACAGGAAGTTGCACGGCTGTAAAGAAACAGTGCTACTGAAAAATGTGTGTAGCGTACCAGAGCATGCACAACAAAAACACTTTTAAAAAAGGTAATGTACAATTATACAATTACATTGGAGAGATTTTACTGTCAGACCATCAAAAGTGCCACCTCCCATAATTTCTTAGCAAACTGATTTTGACACCTTATGACCACAGAAAGCTAATTCCATAAAGCGAGCTTCAAAGCGGTAAAAGTCTACACCTGTCCACAGTCCGTGATCACCAGCTTCTTAGCGGGGAGGCCTCCCTTGGTGCCCAGCTCCCCCATGTGCTGCACAACATCCATGCCCTGTCGCACCCAGCCGAAAGCCACGTGCTTGAAGTCCAGGTGCTCCGCCTTTTTCAGCGTGATGAAGAACTGGGAGTTGTTGGTGTCCCGGCCTCGGTTGGCCATGGACAGCACGCCCGGACCTGTATGCCGGACGTCAAAGTTCTCGTCCTCAAACTTGGCGCCGTAGACGGAGCGTCCACCCGTGCCGTCACCGTTGGTGATGTCGCCTCCCTGTGGGACCGGAGGAGAAGGTGTCAGAGGCAGTGCACGTCTGCTTTCACCACAGTTAGCATGTGTCAAGTACGTTATTTGGCTCTCAGCTGTACGGCTGTAAAATTAGCTAAAAACGTTAGCATGCTAATGTTAGCATTGAAAAATGCTAACGGGTGACATGTATCAAGTACCAAGTTACTTGACCCTGAGCTATACGGCTGCAAAATTAGCTAAGATAGTTAGCATGCTAATGTTAGCATTGAAAAATCCTAACGGTTAACATGTGTCAAGTACCAAGTTATTTGGCTATGAGCTATACGGCTGCAAAATTAGCTTAAAAAAGTTAGCATGCTAATGTTGGTATTGAAAAAAAATTCTAGCAGTTAACGTGTCAAGTACCAAGTTATTTGGCTCTGAGGTATACGGCTGCAAAATTAGATAAAAATTTAACATGCTGTGTGAGCATCGTAAAATGCTAACGGTTAACGTGTCAAGTACCAAGTTTGTTGGCTCTGAGCTATATGGCTTTAAAATGAGCTAAAAAAGTTAGCATGCTAATGTTAGCATTGAAAAATGCTAACGGTTGACATGTGTCAAGTACCAAGTTATTTGACTTAGAGCTATACGGCTGCAAAATTAGTTAAGATAGTTAGCATGCTAATGTTAGCATTATAAAATGCTAACGGTTAACATGTGTGTAAAATTAGCTAAAAACGTTAGCATGCTGTGTGAGCATTGTAAAATGCTAACGGTTAACATGTGTCAAGTACCAAGTTTGTTGGCCCTGAGCTACACGGCTTTAAAATGAGCTAAAAAAGTTAGCATGCTAATGTTCACATAGAAAAATGCTAACGGTTAACATGTGTCAAATACCAAGTTTTTTGGTTCTTAGCTATACGGCTGCAAAATTAAAAACTTAAAAGGTTTGCATGCTGACAACATTTTTCAAGTATCAAGTAATGACTAAGGTGCTGCATGTAAAGCTAGCTAAAAAAAGTTAACATGCTAATAGTTAGCATGTTTCAAGTATAAATGTATATGATTTCAAAGTGCTGCAAAACAAGCTAAAAACATTAGCATGTGTCAAGTAACAAGTCATAAAACTAAGGTGTTGCAAAATTTGCTAAATACATTAGCAAGTGTCAAGTATCACGCTATATGGATCTAAGGTGCTACAAAATTAGCTAAAAAAGTTTGCATGCTAACTGTTAACATTTTCCAAGTAATGACTAATGTGCTGCATGTCCTCTCCAAGGTTCTCATAGTCATCATTGTCACCGACGTCCCACTGGGTGTGAGTTTTCCTTGCCCTTATGTGGGCCTACCGAGGATGTCGTAGTGGTTTGTGCAGCCCTTTGAGACACTAGTGATTTAGGGCTATATAAGTAAACATTGATTGATTGATTGATGTAAAGTTAGCTAAAACAAGTTAACATGCTAAATGCTAGCATGTGTCAAGTATCAAGTTATAGGACTCTAACATGTTGCAAAATTAGCTAAAAACCTTAGCATGTGGCAAGTATCAAGTACTACGACTCTAAGGTGTTGCAAAATTAGCTAAAACATTAGTATGTGTCAATGTTCAAGTCATATGGATGGATCAAAGGTGCTGCAAAATTAGCTAAAAACCTTAGCATGTGTCAAGTATCAAGTTATACGACTCTATGGTGTTGCAAAACTAGCTAAAAACATTAAGAGGTGTCAAGTATCAAGTTATATGGATGTAAGGTGTTGCAAAATTAGCTAAAAACATTAGCATGTGGCAAGTATCAAGTACTATGACTCTAAGGTGTTGCAAAATTAGCTAAAACATTAGCATGTGTCAATGTTCAAGTCATATGGATGGATCAAAGGTGCTGCAAAATTAGCTAAAAACCTTAGCATGTGTCAAGTATCAAGTTATACGACTCTATGGTGTTGCAAAACTAGCTAAAAACATTAAGAGGTGTCAAGTATCAAGTTATATGGATGTAAGGTGTTGCAAAATTAGCTAAAAACATTAGCATGTGGCAAGTATCAAGTACTATGACTAAGGTGTTGCAAAATTAGCTAAAACATTAGCATGTGTCAACGTTCAAGTCATATGGATGGATCAAAGGTGTTGCAAAACTAGCTAAAAACATTAACAAGTGTCAAGTATCAAGTTATATGGATGTAAGGTGTTGCAAAACTAGCTAAAAACATTAAAAAGTGTCAAGTATCAAGTTATATGGATTTAAGGTGTTGCAAAATTAGCTAAAAACATTAGCATGTGTCAAGTATCAAGTTATATGGATCTAAGGTGCTGCAAAATTAGCTGTCAACTATCTGTATGGCTGGAGGCTTCTCCTCACCTGACACATGAAGTCCGGTATGACCCGGTGGAAAATGGAGCCCCGCAGTCCAAAGCCCTTCTCGCCGGTGCAGAGAAGCCTGAAGTTTTCTGCCGTCTTAGGAACAATGTGGGAGAAGAGCTCCATGGTGATGGTGCCAAGAGGCTGGCTGTCGGCCTCCACGGTGAAGAACACCTGTGGGTTGGAGTCTCTGGAGTGCTCCTGAATCCTGGACATCATCGGCGAGGCGCTACACGGATCGTCGCCGCTGGTTTGCCGTAAGCGGTTCTGACACTGGCAGAAGGTCTTCCTGAAGGATTCGGTGAGCTCCGGGGTTTTGAACTTGACCGCGAGCTGCTCTACGGAGCCCTCGCCGTCTGGAAGGAGAAGGAAGCAAAGGCGTCAGGACCGTGGAAAAGACCGGTGTGACAAATACGGTCTGTTGGTTGCCGTACCCGAGTAGTCTGTCGCCACCCAGATTAGCGAATTAGCAGAGGTGTTCATGGGCTTCAGCTCCATGGCTGGGGAGATGTTGTGGTTGGCGCAAACTCGGAACACCTGCTCTCTTCTCATCAGGATTCGGTAGAAGTGTTTCGCTGGGTGGAAGAGGATCTTCAGGTCACCGACCCCACGCTCCTTCCACTGGCCCAGGTCCCGGTCCCATCGGTAGAGTTTGGCGCGCTCCTTGAAAAGGATTTCTTCATCCTCCTCTCCAGACTTTGTCTCCACCTGAGACAAGAGAACATGTTTAGTGGCGGAGGAAGGACTGCTTTAGCCAGTAAGAAGAACAATTTACACTATAACACTTGGCAGAGGTGGGTAGTAACGCGCTACATTTACTCCGTTACATCTACTTGAGTAACTTTTGGGATAAATTGTACTTCTAAGAGTCGTTTTAATGCAACATACTTTTACTTGAGTATATCTATAGAGAAGAAACGCTACTTTTACTACGCTCCATTTATCTACATTCAGCTCGCTGCTGATTTTTATCGATCTGTTAATGCACGCTTTGTTTGTTTTGGTTTGTCAGACAGACCTTCAAAGTAGGATTCATCACATGCCTGCGTTTCACCAATCAAATGCAGTCATTGGTGACGTTTGACTGTTTCACCAATCAAATGCAGTCACTGGTGACGTTTGACTCTGTTTCACCAATCAAATGCGGTCACTGGTGACGTTTGACTCTGTTTCACCAATCAAATGCGGTCACTGGTGACGTTTGACTCTGTTTCACCAATCAAATGCAGTCACTGGTGACGTTTGACTCTGTTTCACCAATCAAACAGAGCCAAGCGGTCACATGATTAACTGCACTTTTTTTTTAATAAACCTTTATTTATCAATTTCAACATTTACAAACAGTTGAAAATAATAATCAAAGGAAGTTAAAAAACGGTACTAAACAGTATAAAAAGCGTACAAAACAGCGCCAGGGGGTTGTAAATTTAAAGTAACTAAAATAGAATGCAAAAATATATATATATATATATAAAGTAAACAAAGTGCAAAGCCATAGGCTCACTCAATCTCAGTAAATAACTTACATTTGGAACACAGCATCATTGTTTTCACAGCTTTTTGGTTGTTAGAGGTAGTGCTTTAATGTAGAGTCCTAAATCTTTTTTAAAGGCACAAAAAACAGGTCAGGTATTGAAAAAGTTACATTTATGAATATAAAACTTAGCCAATAGTATAAATAGGTTGCAAAGGTAAAATTCATTTTCAAATTTTTTTTCAATACAATGTAAAAACCAAATATATATTATTTAATATATATTGTTGTTTTAGTTTCTTAAGAGATAATCCTGGCTGTGAATTTGTTCATTGCTATTTTTATATTTTTGTGCATTACTTGTTGCCGTCATCATTAAACGAACAGGTTACTCATCAATTACTCAGTTCATGAGTAGTTTTTTCACAACATACTTTTTACTTTTACTCAAGTAAATATTTGGGTGACTACTCCTTACTTTTACTTGAGTTGGCACCTTGTGTAAAAGGCAAACGGTGAATTGTGACCTCTGTGAGAACACTACACGTTTCCAGTGAAGTGAAGTGAACTATATTTATATAGCGCTTTTTCTCTAGTGACTCAAAGCGCTTTACAGAGTGAAACCCACTATTTAAGTCACATTTAAACCAGTGTGGGTGGTGCTGGGAGCAGGTGGGTAAAGGTGTCTTGCCCAAGGACAGTGACTAGGATGGCGGAAGCGGGAATCGAACCTGGAACCCTCAAGCTGCAGGTACAGCCACTCTACCAGCCAAGCTATTCCCCCGACTCAAAATGAACGTATTTGTAACACTTTGTGACGACCAGAAAAAAGTGAAGTGGCAAAACTTCACTAACGTGGTGAGTGCCTGGTGTGGAAACTTCTTTTTCAGCACAGATCATGTCATTGCATGACCATGTCACTTTGTCAAGAAACAACAAATGCATGCAAGTCCTTGCCACCAGTCTCACAGAACGCAGTATGTGTACATACTGTGATGACCCGGACTACCACTCTTTAGAATTGACGTCTAATAACGTCCAGAAAACAGACTTTTAGCCCCTTCTCAGGCTCCTCTTCTTCAAGTGATTGCTGTTGCAGTCCAGGAATCAACTTAAAGAAGTTTTTACAAACATTGGTCCGTTTGCCTTTCCTGGGCAAGGTGCTGAACAAAGAGGAGATCCTTGTTTCGTTCCATGTTGGAGACTCGGAGCTGATGCTGCTGGCCAGGCTGGAGCTACTGGAATGGCCGGCGATTTGTTGCAAATGGTTGATGAAAACCTTCGCGAGAAGAAGTGCTCCTCCTGGGTGCCGCTGGCTGCACTGCAGGGGCTGAGCGAGCTCAGATTGTCAAAGACGGGACCTTGTTCTCTGTCGTCGGTCACCCTGCTCCTGCAGCTGCAGTCGCTGGAGAAGCGGAGGCTTCTGGGGGAGCTGGGAACCTCTGAGGAATCGGTTGAGAAGCCGTTTTCTTTCGGGTGACCTTGAATTAGGCGTTGTTCCTGAAATGTAAGCACTTGCAGCTCCACCGGTTTCTCGCACAATGATTGTTTCAGCATTTTCACACTCTTCTCCGGCTCAACCCACTTCCCCACACTCCCGCACACCGGCTTCCACCGTGCATTAAACTGATGGTTCTGAAGCATCAAATGGTCCAACTTGCACTTATCCATCTTATGCAAGTAATTCAGCTTTGCTGAGTATTTTCCTTTCATTTTCTCTAAGATGTCACAACACACTGCTACGCGCGTGCAGCACACTAGCTGCCGGTGTGTGATACATTCGGACCGGGCAGCATAGGTAGCCTACTTTAGTGCAGTATTGCAGTTACTTTATAGCATCCTCACAATTCTAAACATTTAAAAGCAAAACTGAATTTTAGGCGTATTTTAGATACAAGTAACAATAGATTTTTAAGATATTTCAAAATTATATTTAAGACTTTCTATGAGATATTAAGAGATACAACCTTTCAAAATTGTATTTAGGACCTTTTATGTGATTTTGAGAATTTTGGACATTTTACGGCCTCAAATTCAAATTGTTGGATTACATTTTTTTTTTGTCCTGTCCAGCTTCTCAGGCAAATCATATAGTTGATGTAGATGCCCATATCGGCTGTACAAGTTTACTTTACAAAATGTGGGATACTTCTCGTTGCCTTATTTGTATTTGACTTTATTAAATGTATTTATATTATCATTTGGTGCTGCCGGGCCGGAGCACGAGGGGATAGAAAGAGAAAAAAAGGAAGACCGAGGGGAAATTGTGGGGACAAGAGGGGGATAACACAGAGAGACAAAAACAACAGCAAACATAACAATAACAACAATAAGAGGGTAAAATCAGCAAATATATGTACAAATATGATGGTAAAAGTGATAGCGAAGAAGCAGTCAGTGAAATAAATAATAATACAGGAATGACAATGAGCATTATTACACTACTACACTTTGTTGGATTTAAGACTTTTTAAGATTCCATTAACCTACTTTGCCTTTTTGGTTAACCTGGTTGTTATACTTAATTATTACCTATTTTTAAGCAATACTTGTTTTGTTTTTTTTAAATAATAAATTATTATTTTCCATTTTTATTCATGTACCTCGCCTGCCGCCCGAATGCAGCTGAGATAGGCTCCAGCACCCCCTGCGCCCCCGAAAGGGACAAGCGGTAGAAAATGGATGGAGGGATGGATGTTAAAAGTACAATTTCAAATGTTGATGTGCATGTTTTAACAAATACGGTTACGGAACGCAGAAGATTCTCTCTCTAATACACTGAGACTCAAGAGTTTTATCCCATTGCTCAGACAAACTGATTCCTTATTACTAAAATAATGGTTAGCTAAAACCCCATTGTCTTTCTAAAGATATTATACAATTTGGGGAGATAGCAAACATGCGTTGCATTGAACAGTGACAACAATACATTTTGGTCTTGTGCCAGACTGAGCTCTCTCTCTCTCTGTGTGTGTGTGTGCGTGTGTGTGTTACTTCTGAAAGCAAGCTGGTGGTGGCGTACGCAACATTGTGACACATTTCACTGTCAAACTTTCAGTGACATGTGGCCCAGCGGGCTTAAAACCAGGTGCTGCTGGCATCTTAAGTAAACTTAGGCGAGAGAGTATTTGGAGATGATTTGTCCAGCAAGACGACGCGTGAACAGCGTACCTCTGGCAGTGACACGATGGGTTCAAAATGTATGTCAACATTTTCAGGACCTTCCCCTTCTTCACTTCCGCCCTCGTTATTATTGCCGTTTGATGCTGCAGCCGCTGACGCCCCAAACACTGCTGCACCTGCATTTGCCCAGGAGAAGTTGGAATCTACACACAAAAAAAACACAATCCATGTCAAATTCTTCAGTGATTCTGAAACTTGAAAAGGCTGAGATTTTATGTTTATTTTACACTAAAATTATTGTATTTTCTGGATTAAAAACTGCTAATTTTTTTCGTTGCTTTGAACCCTGTGGCTTATGCAGCGGCGCACCTAATTATGAATATTTCTTTGTTGGCCATAATGTTTTGTGTGCAATAAATATCTTGCCCTATAATTCAATATGGTGAAATTTGGATAAAATAAATCAATCCATAATCAATATACATAGTTTTACCTCGTCCAATTCAGCAGTGTCTTAAGTTATTACATATAAATATATACACACACATATATATATATATATATATATATATATATATACATACATACACACACGTATACATACATATCAAGAATATATATGTATGTCCATTTTTTACAATTAAAAGTTATATTGAATTTAAATTGCTCATCAGTTCATTGCATTTGTTTGGCATTCAGGCTCGTGACTCACCGCTCGCTGTCTTGAACCAGGGACTACGTTCAAGACAACAATCGAACAATTGGAGTCATATTGTTGTTACGATATAATAACATTGAATGAAGCTAGTTAAATGGCTATCACTACCCTACGACACACGAAGCTAACGTTTGTCATTTTGTACTAAAAGTCTTAAGATGGTGGGACATAAAAGAGATTGGAAATTTAGCGTACTGTTCATGTGCGTGAAGGTTAGAAGTGTACTAGTAGGATAAATGTAAAATGTGATAGCAGCCATTTGGTGTTCAATATCTAACAGCACATTTCCAAACAAGTCAATTTAGAAAATGGTCAGCTGAAGTAACTCACGCCACAAACAAATGCAAACCTTTTGCTCCAAAGGCATAGCCTTCTGTATTTTTGGCCAGGTCTGCAAAAGAGAAGGCCCCTGATGAGGTGAAACCAAAACCAGGAGGGTCTGTGAAGTAAAAAAAAAAGTTGTCTTTACCAGGATATTTACACCACAGTATTATGCAGAATACCAGCAAAGAGGAATAAACACATACAATGACAGGGTGTCAACCATTGGTCAATTAATTAGTTGCTTAATTAAACAACTAAAATTTGAATGTCATGTTAACATGCCTGTACTTGTGAGAGCTGCAGCAGGAGTAGAAACAGCGACTCTCTCTGGCTCGCTGCTCGACTTGGTTGACAAGTCGATGGGAGCGCTGCTGCTGGGAGCAGCTGCCTGCTCTTCTGTTGGCTGCTCTGAAACGTCATCCTGTGCCGAGGACGTGCTGCTGACAACCTCTGCGCTGTTTGGCGACGGAGCAGACATCAGCTCTTCAGCAGGACGACTGGAGACTTCTTTAGCTTTGTTCAACTGGGAATCCTACAGTAATTCAGGATGAAACACATGTAAAAACAGTCATTACATGCAAATAGGGATGCAACAATATGACATTTTAAGGACTTGAAGGGGAACTGCACTTTTTTGGAATTACGGTATGTCCATCGATCAATCTATATGTAAGAGAACAACACACCTGTTTTTCTTTTTTATGCATTCTAACTAACACTCGCTCTAAAAACACCCGAAAGGCTCTATCACTGTTCTATATTTATGCTCTAAAGTATACAGTACAGGCCAAAAGTCCGGACACACCTTCTCATTTACAACACAACTGATGGTCCTAACCCATTGATAAAGCAAGATATTCCATTAGATAGATAGATGGATAGATAGATAGATAGATAGATAGTAATTTATTGATTCCTTCAGGAGAGTTCCTTCAGGAAAATTAAAATTCCAGCAGCAGTGTACAGAGTTGAGATCAATTTAGAAAAGAAAAAAAAAGTAAATAAACAACTAATCAGCCCTGGTAAGACACACCTGTGAAGTGAAAAACATTTCAGGTGACTACCTCTTGAGGCTCATCGAGAGAATGCCAAGTGTGTGCAAAGCAGTAATCAGAGCAAAGTGTGGCTATTTTGAAGAAACTGGAATATAAAACATGTTTAAAGTTATTTCACCTTTTTTTTTGTACATAACTCCACGTGTTCATAGCTTTGATGCCTTCAGTGACCATTTACAATGTCAATAGTAGGGGTGTAACGGTACGTGTAGTTGTATTGAACAGTTTCGGTACAGGGGTTTCGGTTCTGTTCGGAGGTGTATCGAACGAGTTTCCACACGGACATATTAGGTAGCGCACCGCACGTTGTGTAAACAATGCAGAGCGAGGCAGGCTAGCAGCGACCGGGCTAGGACAACATGTAAAAGCCAGAGCTAGAAGACCCTCCTGCCTCGTTAAGATCTCCCGTTTGGGAACACTTTGGCTGCGCGATACAACAATGGAGGACGGAGGTTTGCCGACATTGTTCAGCAGCAGTAGGGTATGCTTCTGCCAACACGTCAAACATGCTAACCCCTTTGAAGCATCACCACCGCATTCAAGCAGCCTCTCCTCGGCAAGTCAGGCAGGGCTGAAGCAATAACAAATGTTTTTATAGCAGTCAAGTTAGCCAGGTGGGTTTGGGGTGTGTTGATGAACGTGGACACCGACCTAAACAAGTTGAAAAACTTATTGGGGTGTTACCATTCAGTGGTCAATTGTACGGAATATGTACTGTACTGTGCAATCTACTAATAAAAGTCTCAATCAATCAATCAGTATATCAAAAAAACACTTTATATGTAGAAAGGTTTTGTTAAGAAACCATTCTGAGCCTTATCTTATTTAGTTTTTATTTTATATATGTTGACAACATTAACCTTGGCAATGGGCCCTGCTTGTATATGTATGTTATGCCATTGTTTACAAATTTGGTAAATAACCCAAAAAATTATATTTTGTTGTTTTCTTACTGTACCGAAAATGAACCGAACCGTGACCTCTAAACCGAGGTACGAACCGAACCAACATTTTGCGTACCGTTACACCCCTAGTAAATAGTCATGAAAATAAAGAAAACACATTGAATGAGAAGGTGTGTCTAAACTTTTGGCCTGTACTGCATATGTAATGTAGTAACAAACACATTCATAATATGGAATATTCACATATTTTGCTCATTTAAAGCAGAGGTGTATTCATTTCAAAGAAGCATCATAACGTTCACTTTTCGCTTCAACAACAATACTACTAATCATGTCAGACTTCACAAGAGACAACAAAGACTACTTTGGGACAAATGATGATCCAGAAACCGATGCAGTTTTAGTGAAACACTAAGCATCATGTAGCAGTATTGCTAAGTGTTAAACAAGATACAGTATACAAACTACGAAAATAATTACACAACCACTTACTGTACTATCTCTGCCCCACTGCGATGTCAACTGGTAGCATGTTCATAACTTACAGTTTAGACGAAGAATTAAACGGTCTTTATGAAATGTATAAATGAAGATAAAAATGCTGCGCAAACAAGCAACTTTTCTTGTCTCTCTCGCCATCTCCGGGTCCAATTTGCATATCTAGTTCAGAGGTTCTCAAACTTTTTTCAGTGATGTACCCCCTGTGAACATTTTTTTAATTCAAGTACCCCCTAATCAGAGAAAAGCATTTTTGGTTGGAAAAAAGAGATAAAGAAGTTAAATATAGCACTGTGTCATCAGTTTCTGATTTATTAAATTGTATAACAGTGCAAAATATTGGTCATTTGTAGTGGTCTTTCTTGAACTATTTGGGAAAAAAAAAGATATAAAAATAAATAAAAACTTGTAAAATAAACAACTGATTCAATTATAAATAAAGATTTCTACACATAGAAGTAATCATCAACTTAAAGTTCCCTCTTTGGGGATTGTAATAGAGATCCATCTGGATTCATCAACTTAATTCTAAACATTTATTCACAAAAAAAGAAATCTTTAACATCAATATTTATTGAACATGTCCACAAAAATCTAGCTGTCAACACTGAATATTGCATTGTTTTTTTTTTTTTTTACAGTTTATGAACTTCCATTCATATTTTCTTGAAGTATTATTCAATAAATATATTTATACAGGATTTTTGAATTCTGGCTATTTTTAGAATATTTAAAAAAAATCTCAAGTACCCCTTGGCATACCCTTCAAGTACCCCCATTTGAGAACCACTGATCTAGTTGACCAACATCTGTTTATGTTCACATCCTTCTACTATGCTGGTGAGAGGCATGATTTATAATCTACAATACATTTTTACAGACAGACGATGCAGCAGCTAAATATGTCAATATAGCAGCATAAGCTAGTTAGCTCCCTGTGATCACGTGGCTCTACAAATATAGTTTGTCTGCACTCTTGCTTATAATAATATCACTAATACTTGGTTAATATTCAGGTCATGAGATCTAAATGGAGTATTGGTGGTTGGTATATGTTTTCATCGTGCTTTATGGGCGGCATAGCGAACGCTCATTCGCTGCATTGTTAGCCACCTAGTACTTCCCGACATTTAAAGGTCCAGCTTTTGAAATGTAGATACGTTAGTCGTGCACGGACTGAAGGAAGGTTGAAACTAATGCAGACCTGAGAGAACAGTTTTAAAGGTTGTGCTGTGTTAGTCACAACTTGCAAGACATGTCATACCAGTTCCTGTTGGGCTTTGAGGACTTCTGTGTCAAAATCCTCAGCCTTGTCAGGATCCAGGTCACTGTCGGTGGTGCTCAGGCCACAGAAGAACGTGGGCGGGAGCTGGAGGCTCTTGGCTTTCTCCTCCTCCTCTGGGGTGGGTTTTTTCTCCCAGACCACCTGGCAGTCTGGCTCTAAAATGGATCAGACAAGCCCCAAAATTTCAGCAAAATGACGTAGTTGCACATGTCCAGGTTAATGGATACAATTTAACATACAGTCCATTCAGAATGGATTCCAACTAATGAGTCCATACCATTGTCAGCTGTGGTCACTTTTCTTTCAGGAGGATCAGGGTAGACCTTCCCATTCAAGGCTTTGACTGCTGACTCGTAGTCCTCATCTGCACAAAAGGTCAATAAAGTTGGAATGTGACAATACTTAACTGCATGAAAGCAAAGCTATGAACATAATTCACTATATATACACCTTATTTTCCAGACTATAAACCTCTACTTTTTTCTAACGCTTTGAACCCTGCTACTTATAAAACGGTGCAGCTGATTTATAGGTTTTTCTTCGTCGACGGCCATTTTTTCTAATCAACAAATGGAGACCCTGAAAAGGTGTGTTATTGTTTGTGCTATGGCGCCATCTTTTGGACAAGTTTGTTCGACAATGGACTGAAAATCCTGTTTAGTGCCGGAAGAATATTCCTCCATAGTGTTCCTGCTCGAAAGGATTTTTCGTTCATCACTCCAACCAACATCGTAAGTTTTACAATATAACAAAAATAATTTTTACTTGGTAAACCGTCCCATGTGTGATTGCTGTAGGAATGTTTTCATGTATATTTCTTCGTGTTATTGTAATGTAAAGTGTTAAATGATAAATGGGTTGTACTTGTATAGCGCTTTTCTACCTTCAAGGTACTCAAAGCGCTTTGACATTACTTCCACATTTACCCATTCACACACTGATGGAGGGAGCTGCCATGCAAGGCGCCAACCAGCACCCATCAGGAGCAAGGGTGAAGTGTCTTGCTCAGGACACAACGGACGTGACGAGGTTGGTACTAGGTGGGATTTGAACCTGGGACCCTCGGGTTGCGCACGGCCACTCTCCCACTGCGCCACGCCGTCCCGTGTTGTTAGCATTAGCTAATATGCTAACATTTACAAGTGTCTGTGCTAGTATTATTAACTTAAAATTGCATTCTTTTTCAGTTGTTTCAGTTTCGTAAACTCAGTAAAACGTCACCATGGAGTTATTGAGCCTGTTTAGGTGTTTGGAGAGCTAGTTTCTGTAGCTAGTGGGTCCAAGACGAAGTTTGATCAGTTGTTTTACTGCTTGGAAACAAATAAGGCATGTAAATAAACATTCATAAACCTTTTCATACCAGTATATATCCACGACTTATGCTGTGGTGCAGCAAATATGTGTATAAGTATTTATTTCTTCCAAAATTTGGTGGGTGAATCTTAAAAACCAGTTCGCTTTAACGGACAGAATTTACGGTAGTATGGAGAGGAATCCACCTTTTGAGCTAATGTTCATTCCATATTTATGTATTGATTTCTGATTGGTTTTGTCTTTCCACTATTTAATAAATGAATTGTTCCACACTCGTTGAATGTGTTCTATAGGGCGGGGCAAGACATTGTGGAAACTAAAAGTCCATCCTGATTTACATGAACATGTGATGTAATTTATAAATGACAATTTTTTCAATTTTAATGAGCAGCATTTGTTTATTTTAAAAGGATCCCAATTCAATCAATCAATCAATCAATGTTTACTTATATAGCCCTAAATCACTAGTGTCTCAAAGGGCTGCACAAACCACAACACAAACCACTACGACATCCTCGGTAGGCCCACATAAGGGGAAGGAAAACTCACACCCAGTGGGACGTCGGTGACAATGATGACTAAGAACCTTGGAGAGGACGAAAGCAATGGATGTCGAGCGGGTCTAACATGATACTGTGAAAGTTCAATCCATAATGGATCCAACACAGCCGCGAGAGTCCAGTCCAAAGCGGATCCAACTGATGTGAAGTGAAGTGAAGTGAATTATATTTATATAGCGCTTTTCTCGAGTGACTCAAAGCGCTTTATATAGTGAAACACAATATCCAAGTTACATTTAATCCAGTGTGGGCGGCACTGGGAGCAGGTGGGTAAAGTGTCTTGCCCAAGGACACAACGGTAGTGACTAGGATGGCGGAAGCGGGAATCGAACCTGCAACCCTCGAGTTGCTGGCACGGCCACTCTACCAACCGAGCTATGCCGCCCACATGTCAGCTCGTCTTACAGGGGTCCAACACAAATCACCAACAAAAACACTTTTAGTCAAACATGCTCGCAGGTAACCTCATTGATTTTTCTTTTGACTTGTCTTAATCACGTGTGTGAATTTAATGTTGAAATAGCAAGTGTGCCATTAGTTTGTAGACTTTAAGGATTTTTTGGTATTTCATTCATTTCTATTACAGTAGATGGCAGGGAAACCATGCCCGAAAGACCATTGGATGATTTTAAAAGCGTAACAAGGCAATGAGGAGCCTAATATCAATCAAAGTTTCAAAGATTACTTATATAGCCTTAAATCACGAGTGTCTCAAAGGGCTGCACAAGCCACAACGACATGCTCGGCTCAGATCCCACACCAGGGCAAGTATAGGTAATAACGATACTAGCAAGAAAATTGTGATTCCCATTTTCTTGTCACAACCGTGCAGTTCTATAGTGCACCAATGAATGCACACTAACACCTTTTACACAGACCAATAGTATCCTATTGCAGTCAAATGAGACCGCAGACAGACTTTGTCCTCCTTTTGCTTTCTGAATATTGACCTTTAAGATGTCAATAAACTTCTCAATCAATCAATCAAAAGACATATTGGTCAGTGTTTATCTTGCCGGCCAAATCACTGCAGACATAAACGGGAGCTCACCATCAGGTTGATTGTCACTGGTGTAGCCTGGTTCATTCTGGTAGCAGAAAAAGGTGAGCGGCAGCAGTAATTTCCGGGCTAAAGCAGCTTGTCCAGCAGTTGGCTCCCTGACATACACAACTTCCAGTTCAGAGTCCTCATCTGGATCGACTTCGACTCCTGCTTGTTGAGCCCCTGTGACAAGAACATATTGAAAAATGATTATATTAGTGATTGCTGTTGTAAAGAAATCCTTCTAACAATCGTACTCCAATTAAAGTGTTAGTTTTGCACAGCAAATAGGAACAGCATGCATCCAGTTCACCGATGTGACCAGTTGTTAGTTGAGTCCTTGCTCGCAAAGACGTTTCCCTTGCATCTTATATCAAATGTTACACAAATGTTTGGTAAACCAAATTTAGCGGTGATTCTTGAAATACGAAGTCAGTCTGTAACTTGTGGTGTTAAAGCGCTACAAAGTGGTGTATTTGACACATGGAATGTAGCCCAGGGGAGAAAGTTTAGCAACATGTTCCTCCTGTTAGCCGAAGCCCTGTGACTCTTTATATCTATGCACACTCAAAAGTGTGAAATACCAAACTAAGACACTGGACGGTGTAAATACTAGAGATCGACCTGGCCGATATTTGACATATATCGGTATCAACCTTTTTTTGTTAACATCTGCAGATACAGTTTAAACACATAATATACCATTATGTAGTATTTTAAGAAATAATTATAGAGGCAGATAATTAATAAGCATTGCTGAAACACTAGCCCATTTGGCCCGCATGAGAAAAGTATTTTTTCTGCTAATTTTCTAATTGAAGAATAAACATTACTCTGTCAATAATTTCCCCCAAATGTCTGCTGATCCATGGCGCTCGTATCCCCTTCGCTCCTTTTTGCAGTGCTACTCACTGCAGTACGTCTTTTCTGATTACCTGTCAAAACTTCCCATTTAACAGAATATCCATTTTCTGTCCTCGTTTCCTGGGGACTTCTCGGTCTCGTTTTGTTTGTTTTTGAGTCGCTCGACAAGCCTCCGTCCACAACAATCGGAGCGTGGGCTCATTAAAAGTAGCGGCCAGTTTCATGGTCCTGATTCAATCAAATATGGACATAAGGATGACAGAAAAGTTGTATCCACCAAACTTCCTTTTTGACAAATAAGAAACATACTATACAAGTGAAGACCAGCAGGCAGCAGCTCACATTCTCAAACTTTGTCACATCCAGGAAGAAATTATGTCAGCCAGTTTAAAAACAAACAAACTATAATCTACATAAAAGGAGCCCATAATTGGTTTTAGTAAAATGTTCACAAAATTTCAGGGTGTCTCACAAGGAAACCTTAGAATGTATGAAACCAAACTGATATAAAATTGAGTGGATGGAGAGTTATTGCATAGAGAAAACCCATACAGCATAAAAAAAAGTTGCTACTAGTCTGAAGTTTCCTAAAAATCATTGTTAAAAAAAACCCCAACTCAAAGCCTTATCCAGCTGTTTGTTTATTGACAGACTATTGTTTAAAAACTTTTACTGAAAATAAATATTGGCTCCAAATATCGGTTATCGGCCAACATGACTACTACTAATCGGTATCGGTCCTGATAAATCTTTATCGGTCGATCTCTAGTATATACCCCCAACTCTATAAACAATTGCTGGTATGCCCACAGCAAAGGATACACCAGACTGAATATTGCTTTTCACACTTCACTTTATGCACCAAATGTGGAGTGTGAGTTGCAGTGCATTCACTCCGCTGAAGGAATGTGATTAGTGCAATCTTCCCTGCTCTACATTTAGGCAACACTTAACTCTGAGTTGGTGACCAACATTATCTTTGTATGTCTTCTTGGTACAAATGTATTTTTGATACACAGCTTCAGATTCTAAATAAACTACATATTAAGAAAACTATCACATTACAATCATTTCATTTATTGGTTTGTTTGCACATTTAGCAATGTTAGTGATACCACCGTAAATAGAATACTCTCAAAATGTTAGGGATGTTCAGCTTTTGCGTGAAATTTCAGGTTGTTTCCAGAGTGTCAATGTTTCAGTACTTTAGCACAATGTTTTTTCCCCTGAACATTCACCAAAAGGATGAACATGCTTATATTTATGAGAATAGTTTATATATAAAAATGTTACAGAATTACAATAGCAAGTGTTAAGTAACATTTTTATAGATAAACATGCAGCACATTAGTTTCACCATTTCTCACTCCGTGCATCCAGGTTATTTGTTGCTCACTGTATCTACCAGCCAACTGACGCCTGAGAAGTGTTAACACACACAGCAGTGATTAGAGTACCTGTACTTTCAAATTGGGTGCTTGATGTGCTCGTCCAAAAGGCCATTGGGTTATCTTTGAAAAGCCTAAAATCCGGCCCTAAAGAATGATGGGTTGTTGTGTTAACATAACTAATTGGGAAGGTCAATATCCTTTTTTCAAAAAGGCCAAAAAAATTATGAGTGTGTCTGTGATTGTGAATTGAGTAGATCATATGTTTATATTGGCTTATAGAACTGAATGAGAGGTTTACAGAAATTACGAAATATTTCCACAAAGTAGTGATGTGTTTGACATAAGTTATTACAAAACAGTTTAATATGAAAAAATGCAAAGAATATTGTGTTGTGCTAATGAGTATTGTTTGAGTACTTAGGTTAACTGTGCTGCTGGTGTACTTAAAAGCAGCAGAACAAACATCTTGTCCAAAATGTTTGCGTTTTTAATAAAGCTAAAATGTGGCCAAATACAGTTCTTTGGTATATGTAGATTGACTCATGACTGCCTTGTTGACCTATGATAAAGCAAGAATAGGTCAGGACTTGCAAGACCCTTGACTAAATTGAGCAGATAAACCTGCAAAAATCTTGATGAGATTTGGCTGCTGACAACATGGAAGTGATTTGAGATGCAACAGTGGATGAAACATTTCTGGAAGGATTGATGGAACACAACTTATTGGCACAGTTTTAGGTTACAGGACAAAAAGATGTTTACTGAAGAAATGCAACGCCATTCTTTCAAATCTCTCAATTATGTCGTGTGTATGCATTGTGTGTATTTTCCCCTTACATCTTTACTAATAGGTACATATTTCAAAGCTTAACTGTGGTGGGATTTTTTTTTTTTACCGTTTTCTATAAAAGGACAATTCTATAAATATTGTGAAAATATTGTAATTTTGGTTACCTTTATGTGGAATTTTGAATGCAGTTGATGCAGCAGCGCCCTTAGTAGGATGTCCAGAATCTTTAGCTTTTAAGCTGGATTCACAGTCACCGCTCTCGGAGGGAGATTTTGGACTTCCAAAGATCTTCTGAAGGCCATCAGTGCCAAACACGAATTTGGGGGGTGACATCACTGATTTTGTGGGGTTGACTGGACTTTGAGATGGGGATGGTTTCTCATTACATGAAAGTTCACTTCGATCCTTTGTCGTCTCTTCCAAAATAGCAATTGCTGCCTTCCCACAGACAACAGTAGCAGATTTTAAAGAGTCTCCACTGTCCAGTGATGTGATGGATGATACAGGGATCATAAGTTCGGCTTCCTCCTGAGCGACCTTGGCCGCGTCAAAAATCTGCTTAAATGTGTTTGCGGTTTCTTCCAATTTGAATCTCACGGCCAACTGTTCAACTTTCCCCTCTCCTTCTTCAGCAAAGTCCAATGCACTCCACACCCAAGCTTTCTCTGCACCCTTCATTGGTTCTAGCTTCATGGTTTCTGTGAGCCATTGGTTAGCACAAATCTTAAGAACCTGGTCCCGCCTCATAATCAACCTTACCCGTTTCGTGTTATAATTTTGTAAGATTTTGATATCTCCGATACCTCTCTCTTTCCACTGACTCGCTTCTTTATCATATCGATACAGTTTGGCTCTGTGACTGAATACTACTTGTTCGTCTTCTTCTCCGGTGGAAATCTCAACCAAATCAGGCAAGGGAACTACAGGTTCAAAGTACAGGCTGTCTCTCTCCTCATCCTGGGTAGCATCTTGCTCATCGTCAGTACCAACTGAGGTTCTGCTCTGATTAAGCATAGCAGGAGACTTTGCAGGGCTCACCCCAGGTTGAAAACTGAAGTTGAAGCCACCCATGGACTCTCCAAATCGGAAAAGGTTCTTTCTCAATGGGCTACTAGTGAGTGGAGAAGCGTAGACTGATGAGTCAGCTGTGTCATCAAGAGCCTCCTCTCTTAGATCATAGTTATCCCACTCTAAAGTAGGGCCAGTTGTTTCACTGTGAGGCTTGATTAATAGACTAGTCATTTTAGAGGATGCTGGAATTTCTACCTGGCTGTAATCTTTGATTTTTGTTTTGTCATCTGTAAAAATGGATTTCATGCCCTTAAAACCGGATTTCATTTCCTCGGCTTTCTGAATCAAATGTGCAGTTTTGCCTGTGTCAAATAGCTTGTGGGGAGTTTGTAAGGGGATGTCCAAGAGGAGTCTCTGACATTCTTCAAACTTTTCTTTAAATTCCACAGCAAGTTCCGGGCTTTTGAACTTGGCAGCCAATTGTTCAAGTCTCGCATCTCCATCAGAGAAATCGTTGGCCAGCCACATCCATGCCTTGTCTGAGCCTGCTAGTGGTTTAAGATTCATGGTGGTCGTAATCCAGTGGTTGGCACACACCTTCAGAACTTGCTCTCTTCTCATCAAAACTCTAAGCCGACCATTACTGTTGTTCTTTAAGAATTTGAGGATCCCTACCCCACGCTCTTTCCACTGACCAGTGTCTGAATCAAATCTAAACAGTTTGACACGATGTGAATAAAGGACCTCTTCGTCTTCCTCCCCCGTTACGAGGTCAACTTTCTCAGGCATTTGAACGACTGGTTCGAACTGAATATTGTCATTTTCTTCAGTTTTATACATGTCGTCGTCTACCTGCTCACTTGAGGTATTTGTCTTTGTGGGTGTGGCCTGAAAGGATGAGAAAACCTGCTGACCGGCACCAGAGAAACCTTTGAAATCAGGGTCATCCAGGCCAAACTGGAAGTTTCCTTCAGATGATAATGCCAGGTCTGCAAAACTAAAAGAATCAGTTTTACCAGATATCAATGGATTTGTCTCAGGCTCTTGATGGCCCTTTTCGTCAGAGGTAAAAGCATTTTCTTTCTCCATGTGTTTATCAGCAATGCTTTTAAGAAAGCTGGAGGCGGAACCTGATGACACAATCTGATCAGCGGAAGTTGAGTTAGTAGTTGGTGAAGTATCGTTTGCAGGGCCTTGAATTCCAAATTTAAAGCCACTTGAAGAAATGGGCATTGAGAAAGAGAAGCCAGAAGAACTAGTGGTACTCGAGTTGGACTGTGGAATCTCAAACTTAAAAGAAGATGCTGAAGTTTCAACTTTGCTTTGACCAAACTGAAATGATTGGCCTGTTCCGAAAGGTGTTCCAGTAGGCTGGCTTGATGAAGTCTTTACACCAAAGTTAAAGCTGGAAGCTGATGGAGTAGCACTGACCGTGCTTTTAGCGGTCGGATTTGGTGCCTGACAGGCAACACATTTGTTTGCACTAGCTTCATTCCTTATATAACACTCACCACACTCCCACTGATCTGGTTTATTTCCAAATTGGTTACCAAACCCGGTACTCACAAAAGATTCTGAGATTTTACCAACAGGTAATACGACTGTGGGAGGTGCATTTTGTTCAGTGGAAGTTGTTTTAGGTGAACCTTGAGAAGCTTCACAAGAAACACAACTGTCATCAGAGACCTCGTTTGTCGTAGAAGATGAATCACAAACCAACTGCTCTGCTTTCTTCCCAAGCGGACTGCCAAAGCCAGAACCAAAAGCACTGTTTTGTGTGTCAACAGGTTTGGCAGAATTTGTACCAAATGTAAAAGACGTAGAGGAAGAATTTCCAAAAGCACCAAATCCAGAAAAGGTGGGACCAGAGTGACTGGTTTTCGGTTCATCTGTACCAAATTTAAAGGCAAAGGGAGTGACTTTGATGTCCTTTTCAGCACGAATGTCTGGTTTTGAGGAAAAACTAGGATTGACACTTTGACAAGAAGAGCACCGATCAGTCTCTGATTTGTTTCTCACAAAACATTCAGTGCAATCCCACTCTCCTCCTTTGATTGCAAATTTTTCTGCAAGAGTTTCAAAAGGCTTGGAAGGTATTAAACCCTCTGCTTTCTTCTCTTGTTGAACCTCATTTTCTTGGGATTTCTCCACAATGTTCTGGGCTTCTTCAAATTTTGTCTTAAAAAATGATGCCTCATCGACGGTTTTGAAACGGATGGCTAGTTGCTCGGGCTTTGGTTCTTCATCTGCGTAATCAATGGCATTCCATGCCCATGATTTATCAGAACCAGCATTAGGTTTCAGTAACATGTCAGTGGTGATGTAGTGATTTGCACATATCTTGAAGATCTGCTCCCGCCTCATTAGGAGTCGAACCTTTTTCGTAATGTTATGTTGCAAGATTTTAACATTGCCGATGCCACGTTCTTTCCATTCTTTTGTCGCCGTGTCAAATCGATAGAGCTTTGCTCTGTTGCAAAATAACTCCTCCTCGTCTTCCTCACCCGTTTTCACATCGACTTTATCAGGAAGGGGTACAATGGGTTCAAAGTGAGGACCATCATCATCCTCTTCCTCCTCAACATGAGTGCTGTCATCGTCGCTATTTGCTGCATTTTCTTCTTCGGCTGCAGACTTGGCATCACCAAATACTGGCTTGGCAACATCTCCAAATTTAAATGGCTTGTCCACTTTTCCAAACAGACTTCCAGGACTGTTTTGTACTGCATCAGCAAATGTGAAGCCAGACAATTTTTTATTGCCAAAAGTGAAGATACTTGCTTGGTTTGAGGTCTGCTCTTGAGCAGGAGGCTTTTCTGGCAAATTATCAGTCTTCGTAGAGATGTCAGACGTGAGAAGACCGAGTAAACTTTCACTGTGCTTAGCCTGGGATGTTGAGAAGGTGAAATCGCCATCTTTGGATTTAAAGTTGGAATTAAATTTAAAGGCAGCTGTTGGTTGAGAAACTGTGCTTGTTCCAAAATTAGGTACTTTGGGTACTTCAGCAGGTGTCTGCTGGCTACTAAACGAGAGTTTTCCAAGCTCCACAGATTTCCCCTCAAAGCTTTTTTGTGGCTGAGCCGGGACGACAGATGGTTTGGTGAAATAACCAGGCTCGGGCAAAGGAGGGTTAGTGGTTTGTTGAGTTACACTCTGCCCATAATATTCTTCACTATATGGGGACAGAAGGCTTGTTGCTGGTGATTCAAATCGAAGTGGCGCACCAAAGGCCTGTTCTTGAGGAGGGTATATGCAGGCTGGAGCAGTTTGCATTGGAGGAGTATGGGTTGGTGGCTGATAGGCATACATGTGCTGTTGAGGCGGCATACGGTTCATATTGAACATTGGGCCCTGTAAAAAAGGAAAAGAATTGTCAGCACGGCTCCTTTTTGTGACTTCACAAAGATGAGTTTACCTTTGTGGGGGTTACATTTGCTGCTGTGCGTAAGAGGTACTGTGAGTTGTAGGCTGGAGACTGATTGTAGTACACGGAAGGAGCTGTAGTGGCAACTTAAACAACACACACAAGGAATGTATCATCAGCCATCTTTTCCGATGTCAATATCAAGACATAATACAGTACTGTAAGAATTATCCGACTAAGTATTGAGAGAGAGAACGAGAAACATACAGAGCGAAAGCGAATACTAACCTGTTAAGGGGGCCCCATGGAAGGGTTGCACAGGTGTGAAAGATTCCTGTAGTCCTTCAGCGCCATAACTCTCACCATACATTTTGTGATGAGGTGATCCCACATTTCCTGAAGAGTTATGTCTCAGGTCATGAACTTCATTCTGAAACAAGAGAAACCAAGTATTCAATGACTCAATTTGATTTAGATATTCCTGATATTAACCACTGCTTTTTCAGTAAAATGGAAAAAAAGGTCACATTTATAATGTGCCTTTCTTTGACTCACTGAGAGGAAATGGCATCCATTGAAGCTGCATTTTAACAGGACTATCTTCTCCAGCATTATTGGGGAGGAAGCCGATTATTGTAGTAATACGAGTAATCTATCGATTAGTTTGTTCAGCTAATCGAGTGTTGATCGGATAAAACATTTTTTAGCCTTTTTGCATATATTAGAGAAACAAATTGAGTAAACAAAGATTTAACCTTATTTTCCTCAACACCTAGGGTCCAATATAGGTCCTATCTCAGGAGAGACAACCCTGTTAAAAGTGATGATGATGATGTTTGTCCTTTGCTAGCGAAGATGGCCACGACCTCTGGTCAGTGTGGGGTGGGTGTACAGATGACTGATGAGACCGATCTTAGTTTGAAAGAGTCTGTTGCAGGGCAGGCATGGGATGCAGAAACAGTCTGGGAAGTAAAGCTTGACCGAGGTTTCCTTTGTTGCCGTCTATCTACCTCGATGCAACTTTTTCCGTAGTATGCCACTCCAGATTTTACACGAGATCACCAATCACTATCTAGGAGTGGTGAATACTACAGAGCTTAAAAACCTCCTTCAGTGTGTCTTTGTATCTCTTCTTCACTTGACAGATCGAGCGCTATCCTGTTGACAAGTCGCTGTAGAGCAGTCTCTTAGGTAATTACCTCTCCATACGGTGAATGTGGCTAGCCCACTAAAGCTTGTAGCCCAATTGTTTAAAGTATTGTACTTCTTACCAGTGTTCTGAAAATGAAATTTGAACAAGTAATTAACTTGTTACTTATTATTTTACCCAAAAATTAATTGAATCACTAATAAAATTACCGTATCCATCCCTAACAATAAACAGTTAGGCCTGAGATGCGACAGCCATAGGAAGAATTAATATCAAGCTTAATGCATCATTAGTGGAAAGATAGCTAGAATGTTATAAAGTGTGTCATAGTAACAGCAAGGTGAGCAGTTACAACCAGGAATCCAAAGACTAATGGAATCAGTCTAAATTGTGCATGTAACTGTTTGCAAGTTGAATGTATGAAAATATCTTGAAAATGAGTCTGCTCTTGTAAATGTAAAATGTGCGAAATCTTGTAAGCTGACCTTAAGGGCTTCAACTTGCTGACAGAGCATTTGGAGGAGACTTTTCTGGTCCTCCACCCAGTGAGGTGGCGTCTTTGGAGAAATCTGCGGAAAGAAAAGGTTTTATTTTTAATCAGGTAACAATTTCAGGTAGTATTCAGTTTGGTGATAAATAACTAAATCTTACCAGGTGTCTTTTGGAAGGAGAGATTATGCTTTTGTTTGCGGATGGAGTAGAAAACATGATATGGGATGTGGTGCCTCTTGTGTCTGTGAGACGAGCAGGACTTGAATGGGGTAGTCCACTATGACTACCATTCTTTTCCTCGTCTTCATCCCCACCATTGTCTGCGAGTTGCTGGTTCACATCATTAAGGAGGTCCACAACTTCCTCCATAGACACTGGAAGCTAGGATAGAAAACAGTCAATGTTTTCCAACATTTTTGAGTAATCTTTTTTTTACATTGCATGTTAAATGTCTCAATACACTAAAATATAACTGTTAAATGTGATCTTTGAAATACAACAATTAATGTAACACTAACAAACTGTTAGTTTAAATAAGCTTAGTTTATTTCAAACTGATCAAAAAACATTTATTGTATTCATTTAAAAACTATTGGAACAGATTCAAAAATGACTTGTGACACAAAAGGAAGAAAAAAAAATTACTTTTTCAACTTCATCCGCATTGGCATTGTATATTTTAGAGAGGTAGAGCCTGAATTTCTTCAGAAAAGCGATGCACCTGTCCTGGGTCTCCTCAACTCCATTACTGGCCTCCTCAGACAACCGCTGGTATATCTTTTTCAGAAGAGGAAAAAAAAATTTTGACAGAAATGTAAATAGATATTGGTATCATGGTTATAGTGCGAGTTTATTTTGAACATGTATTGAGATTACAATATCATACATCATATATTTCCATGTTTTCTATTACATCAGCATGTCCAAAAGGGAGTAGGAAGCAGAGCTAATTTAATCCTACCCCTTTTATTGTCATAGCAATTTCTAACACGTGTTTATACTCAATATGTAACACAGCAGTGAATTAGCAAAAACATATACAGAGTAACCAAATAAAAAATAAATAAGGTTCTCATAGGTAAATAGTAATTTATGATTTAGATTATGAGATGAATAAAATTCTCATTTTTAAATAATGTTCACAGTGTTTAACAGGATTCGTCCTTTTTGTATTTTGTAAAACTATTGAGTTTGATCAGTTTCTTAAACTGGATTATATTAGTAGATTGTTTGTTTTTTTTGCTTAATCCATTCCATGACTTGATAACACATACTATACTGATATGCTAAAAAGATCTTAAGTGCTGTAAGTGCATGGAATTTCAATATTTTTGATTCAATAAATAAAAATGGGTTCTCTATATCCCACGTTTGTATTATTCTAACTGACATTGTTTGCATCGGGAGTGTACTTTTGTAATTATTTTCCAATATATATTTCTACACAATAACTCTGATATGCTAACACTAGTGAGGTGTAGAAAATATGGAGTCGTTTTTAACCAGAACATATTTAGCTTTATTATTGATTTAAGGTTATCCAAATTCTATTATAATTTGACATTGTTGAACATTAAAGAAGGCAGCAGACTTGAGTGTGATAGAGCAAAGTGAATATAATGGAAACAACCACCATTGCATTAAAAGACAAAAATAGGTTGATTTGATGCTGTAGTGATACACCACGTTGGAAAATCTGTATACCGTATATTTGACTCATCATTTATGAAAGAAAATGTAAGTTTACCCACATATTTTAAACCAACTGACCAACCTGAGCCAAATGCCAGACAGATGCCATGTTGTTGACTGACTCCAAAGTAGCGATGGCCTCCTCTGTCTTGCCTTCTATGTCAAGGAGAGTTGCATATGCAACGTTGGCTTCTTCTTGAAAGCCCTTCACAGAGGGGACCTGGAAAGTAGCAGTTTTAATTAGGGATGTTCCTATCAAGGTTTTGTGCTGCTTATTCCGATACTCCATGAGTGAAATTGCCCGATACCAATTACATGTGTTATATGTACATTGTTCACTGTATTTATGGTGAGTGTATTTGACCATTTAAGAATATCAACACAATATTTATGCTAGTTCCTTATTCTCTTATACAATTGTTGGAGTAAAAGTCTGAAAGTACTATGCTATTTGTTCGAAACCTTTGGTTTTTCATTCATAGTATTCCTTGGTCCAGAGATTTATATGCTGAGTTAAAAAAAATATATATATATATAATTTGAATTCCTGGTATCAACACCACCAATTTATGGATTGATCCACTCTTCTCTTACATGTCTTTTACTTTCTGCTGCCACTTGATTTCATCTGCACTTCTGAAACTTTGCGACTTTTTTCCTGGCTTTGTTTAAAACTGCACCAGGCTTTCACTTGTTGTGTCGCCCTGTCCTCCAGTGATAATACTTGATAATGATATGTAAGATACCAAAAAATGCAGTTTATTTTTTGTAAGAAGTTATTATTAGTTTAGGGTTTGGAGACACAAAATTAGCTGCTAGCAACTCTCTTGTCTCTTCGGGCTCCAGTACCCTGGAATGCCCTCCCGGTAACAGTTCGAAATGCTACCTCAGTAGAAGCATTTAAGTCTCATCTTAAAACTAATTTGTATACTCTAGCCTTTAAATGGAGCCCCTTTTTAGACCAGTTGATCTGCCGTTTCTTTTCCTTTTCTCCTCTGTCCCCCTCTCTCTTGTGGATGGGGGAGACAGAGGTCCGGTGGCCATGGATGAAGTATTGGCTGTCCAGAGTCGGGACCCAAGATGGTCCGCTCATCCAGAGTCGGGACCCAGAATGGACCGCTCGCTTGGGGACATCTCTGCACTGCTGATCCGCCTCTGCTTGGGATGGTTTCCTGTTGGCTCCACTCAGGACGGTACTCTCGCTACTATATTGCATCCACTTTGGACTGGACTCTCACCATTATGTTAGATCCACTATGGATTGGACTTTCACAATATCATGTTAGACCCGCTCGACATCCATTGCTTTCGGTCCCCTAGGGGGGGTTGCCCACATATGTGGTACTCTCTAAGGTTTCTCATAGTCATCATTGTAACCGACGTCCCACTGGGTGTGAGTTTTTCCTTGCCCTTATGTGGGCTCTACCGAGTAGAGATGCACGGATGGGCAATTATATCATCCGCGTCACCATAAAATAGTCAGGAAGTGTCATGAATACAAAGGATTATGGGTATTTGTTGTGTTGCGTTTATGTTGTGTTACTGTAAGGATGTTCTCCCGAAATGTGTTTGTCGTTCTTAATTGGTGTGGCTTCACAGCGTGGCGCATATTACTAAGAGTGTTAAAATTGTTTATATCACAACCATTAGTGTACTCTGTATCACCCAATATGCCTTGCAGTCGTGTGCTAGTTGCCGCGGAAGCCACACACAACATGTTGCTGGACTGACAAGCAGATCGTACATGTTATAGTAGGCGACAAAGCTAATGGCTTCATAGCACGCCCTAATAATTATTATCTGGGTGACTACTGTCAGTCATTAATGAGAATAATAGCGTCTCTTATTGTCTTCTTCGCTTTATGACACGGGTCTTAAATGGCACTTGGAATGGCAAAGGATACCGATGTATATCAAATATCTCCGGATGGTTCAACCGCCACCCGCCCGAATCTAATTAAAATCTATTTTTTCGTCATGTCAACCGCCCGACCCACGGTTTACCCGCGGACTCCGCAGATGAGACCGCAAACCACGCATCTCTACTACCAAGGACGTCGTCGTGGTTTGTGCAGCCCTTTGAGACACTTGGGATTTAGGGCTATATAAATAAACATTGATTGATTGTTCATGTTTATAAGTGTTAGTATTGTTCTTTTTCAAAATGCCAAAATGGAATAATAGCAACTAAAGTGAGAGAAGTAAGGATAACGAGGAGTACTAACCTGAATATCTTTAGATGGAAAATGCATGAAGAGAGGGTCGAGGGGTTCTGGTATACTGCGCCTTTTTTTGATCTTGTCCAGCAGTGGAAGGACCACTTTCCAGTAGTGGACACTGCGGCTGATGTACTCCTTCTGGTCGTAGTATGAGTTCACACCATCGCCCTGTTTCATTCAACAAAAAGTAGATCCAAAAATGAGCAGTTGAGTGTCACAGGAGCTGAATGAAGAAACTATGCCTCGAACCAACACCACCGAAAAAAGTGCAGTGTGCATGCATGCAACTCACTGTCTGGCTAAGGCACTGAGCCCAGTAGATGGTCAGTGCTGGATGCAGCCCATGTTTCTCTCCCGCTCTCAATGTGCTCAGCCCATGTTGTACCACCATTCGCAATTTGGCTGACATGCCAGGACTGCAAAAATATATACATATAGTAAAATATGTGGGTAAAACAGTATTAAAAATATGTTAAGTAGGGAGTTGTTTAGCTCTTCTAAGTTAGTGTTTACTCTGACACCACATTGGTTTATGATGACTTATGACCAAAGCACATCTTATCATTGTAGGAGATACTTGTAAACGATGCTCTGCGAAATCAGTCTGGCATTTCTTACTTGTTAAGTTCAATGGAATCATAGAAACAATTTATTTTCTAAGTTATTACACTGTTTGACACGTAACGTGATGCAGTGGAACCTCGTTCACGAACCCCTCTGTCAACTTTTCCATTTACGAACTTATAGATTGAGCCAAATACGTGTCTCTGCATGCAAATGCTTCATTCATCATTCTGTATTCCGCCTGTTGGCAAAAATCAAGGCGCATAATTTTTGGGGAGGCGTAGCACTCTACGTCACTTGCAACGCAATCAGTGGTTCAGCGCCTTTACCTTTTTTCCCCACCTTTTGACAATTTTGGTCTATTTTGCCAATTCAATACGAGTCCCAAAAACCCAACAGACCAGCGCGCAAAGAAGAGGAAAAAGGAAAAAGACCATTTGCGAGAAGTACATTAATGGCACTCTCAAGTATGGAAGAATTGACAAGGCAGGCTTCTTATCACGGCAAGTTTTAATTGTGATGAGACTGGACTTTTCTGGAAATATATGCCAGCACAGACTATTTCATAGCGGAAGAAAATACTTAAGCGCGACTTCAGGGCAGCACGATAAATTTGCAAAATAAAATAAATTTAACTTTGTAATTATGGGGTGTAGAACTTTGAGGAGAAAAAGGAATCCTTCCATTTTGGAACAAAGCTGTGACATAGAATGTGAAAAAAGTGTAACGCTGTGAATACCTTCTGGATGGCCTGTATACACTAATGTATAGCACTTTATATTTTGTTCAAAGTGTACAACCATTCACTAAAATATATGACTATTGTCAAGGCTGGAAACTATTATTTTTTTACATTGCCTCTTGTAGAGAATTTTGCTTCACTGTACAGACTTTGATTTGGGAATCCAGTTCATAAATCGAGGTTCCACTGTATATGGGATTTTTTTTAATTTTTATTGAGAAGCTGTTCTGACTCACGCAGCTCGTTTGTGAATGAGGCTGTAAATGGCATCCCACCACTCCCGCTGTCTTTCTGTGGTCAAGAGGCGAAGAAGAGGCAGTGGGAGGCAGCGAGGTTCATAAAGAGTCTGTTGCTGCTGGTTTATGCCACTGTTCATCTTTGCCGTCTCCTGCAGCTGACAGTGGCTACAGAAAACCACACCGTGTATAAACACCTGCAGGACAAAAACCATACTGAATTCTCTAATCATTGACGTTACATTTATTCACTTTTTTCATAACGTCATCGTGAAATTAGTCGTAAGCTAAATATACAAAACAGAGCAAGTGCACCCTACCTCCAAATCCAGAAGACAGATTGACTCCGGTGCATTTGTGTCGAGCTTGGAAGTTTCGAGGGTGAGTCTTGGGAAAAGCTGCTGTAGCCAGGTCCGCAAGTCTGGTCTTTGGGCCAAAATAGTCCACTGAAGACCTAACCAGCTTAGATGTTGCAAGTCGCCGCAATGCAACAAGATGGCACCTATAGAGGAAGCATCAACTTCATGTCAGTGCACCTTATTGGGATTTTTCAACAATGGAATATGTTGAATATTTGTGTTTTTGTATTGGAGTAGCTGTACTGCGCACTGTGACATGTGCTGGCTTCAAGTGTCATGTCATGTCACTTCCTCATGAGGCACCAATGAGGGTTACTAAGCAGGATTGCTTATACAAACCCCCCAGAAATATGAGAATCAATATCACAATACATTGGATGGATGGATGGATGGATGGATCACAATACAAAGGTCGCTTTTTGCACGTTATCTATTGGGGCACCATATGATTCGCTTCTTGGGGGTAACGATTCAATCCAGAATTGATTCTCGATTCAAAACAATTCTCCATTCAAAATATATACTTTTTAATAACACTGGATGCCAGTTATCTGATTAACTACATTCCTCCATTAAATAGATAAACAGCTCAGATCAATTCTTATATCACCGTATTTTTCGGACTATAAGTCACAGTGTTTTTCATAGTATGGCCAGGAGTGCGACGTATACTCAGGAGCGACTTGTGTGTGAAAATATTAACACATTACCGTAAAATATCAAATAATATTATATAGCTCATTCACGTACGAGACGAGACCATACTTGCCAACCCTCCCAGGTAGTCCGGGAGACTCCCGAAATTCAGCGACTCTCCCGAAAACCTCCCGGGACAAATTTTCTCCCGAAATTCAGGCAGAGCTGGAGGCCACGCCCCCTCCAGCTCCATGCGGACCTGAGTGACGTGTATAAAGAGCGTGTCTGCCCAATGACGTTGTAACTGTAGAATGATCGAGGGCAAGTTCTTGGTTTCTTATGTGGGTTTATTGTTAGGCAGTTTCATTAACGTCCTCCCAGCGCGGTAAAACAACACACAACAACAGCAGTCTGTTTGTCTACCGTAAAGCAGTTAATTTGCCTTAAACAGCAGTGTTATGAAACTCTTAAAACAGGACAATACTGCCATCTACTGTACATGCATATGGTTAGAAAAACAAGGATGGACAATTCAACCCTTAACTCAACAATGAGTAGATGAGTGTTATGTGTGTGTAAATGTGTAAATAAATGAACACTGAAATTCAAGTATTTCTTTTATATATATATATATATATATATATCTAGCAGTAAGGTAAATATACTCCTCCCTTCTTAACCATAACTCACCCCGCCCACAACCACGCTCCCCACCCCACCCCCCAAAATCGGAGGTCTCAAGGATGTCAGGTATGGACTAGACATATAATATTTCATGGGATTTAGCAATTAGGGGTGACAGATTGTTTGGTAAAGTTATAGCATGTTCTATATGATATAGTTATTTGAATGACTCTTACCATAATAAGTTACATTAACATAGCAGGCACCTTCTCAGTTGGTTATTTATGCGTCATATAACGTACACTTATTCAGTCTGTTGTTCACTATTCTTTATTTATTTTAAATTGCCTTTCAAATGTCTATTCTTGGTGTTGAGTTTTATCAAATAAATTTCCCCCAAAAATGTGACTTATACTCCAGTGCGACTTGTGTTTTTTTCCTTCTTTATTATGCATTTTCGGCAGGTGCGACTTATACTCCGAAAAATACGGTACTTAAAGAAAAAAAAGGTTTTGTTTAAAAAAAAAACCAACCCAAACATTTAATAAAGTCAAATACAAATAAGGCAACAAGAGAAGTATCCAATACTTCTCTTTTCTAAAGTAAATCTGTACAGCAGACATGATCATCTACATCAACAATATGATTTGTCTGGCTGGACAGGACAGATTGAAAAATTAAATAAAAAAAAAATAAAAAAAGTGATTTTTTGGAATTGGTTAGGAATCATACTTAATTTATATAATTAAAGGGTTTCAATTACTAGTCCGTTAAACCTGGATGTCACACAGTTCTATAAGAATACAAATGTATTGTATTGTATGTTTTTGCATTTCTTAAGTACCGGGTCAGACACCGTTTGAGCCTAGGTACCGTTTTTGAAGTTCCAATTTGGTGCCAGTATTGATTAAAATGTAAACAGAACCCATCCCTAGAGATTACTCAACATGATAATTTTATGGATGGAGAAAAGACATATTTTACAGTTATTATTTGAGTGTGTAGATTTGCACCTGCATCCCACTTGGCCAGTTGAGAGATTTCTGGAGCTTGTGCACTAACAGAATGGAAGTCATCATTTGCAATGAAAGATTCAGTCGGGATCTGTCGTGCAAACAGGAGTTCAACTAGAGCGTCTCGACCACTACGGTTCCCAAACGCTTCCACCACCTGTGTATGAACACAAAAAACTCAGTGAAGGGTTTTTATCAATATTTACGGCACAAGTATTGAATCAGTCAGAGCTGTAGTTCTAAAATATTTTGGAGGAAACCAGTTGTCATCATCCACACCACCCCACAACCAGCCTTGGTGGACTTTGAGACCTACCTCTCTGATCAAGTTGGATGAATCAGTACTGAGATTGAGCAGCATGTGGCCAGCCTGGCTCTGCCTGTCGCTTGCAAGAAGCTCTAAAAGCTGCGGGGCTGACTGATCTCTTTTAGTCCCCTTTGGCTTGGGTCTGGAAACCTGAGAGTAAGACGGAAAAAAACACAATACAATGCATAAGTCTGTTGTAAGAGGTGTCTCAGGGGCTGTTTAGGTCGAAACGACAGCGGAACCTCGATTTATGAACTCTATTTGTAAATTGATCGGTTTATGAACCTTTAGATCACGCCAACTATGCCTCTGTGCGTGAACCATGACTCGGTTCACCAATGCTTTATTCATTTATTTTGTGTACCGGTGGAAGTCTTAGGTGCTGCTGTTTTGAGGACATGACTTCCTGTGCAGTACAGGACACTCGCGGCGCTGCCATTTAGGAGAGGCGGAGCCTCCTACGTCACATCCTGTTCATGCAGTCAGTGCTTCAGTGTGTGTGTGTTTTTCTTACCCTTCACCAATTTTTGTCTATTCTATTTTGCATACTCAATTTGGGTCCACCACAGCCAACAAACCGGCCATTAAAGAAAAAAGGAAATGTCGAAGGACAGTAGACTCAAGAGAGGATCGGGAAAAGAAGTCTCCGCCTTGAATGTGTTCGCCTCCTTTTGTGGGGTGCATGTCAAAAACATTTGCAAGCAACAAGGTAAAGAACTATTTATCTTCCTTTTGTTTTTGTTTTAATTGTAGCAACATGGTTAACACACCAAAATAATTCTGTGTGCGCTTTGACCTAGTTGTTGTGTGCTTTTAATAAGGAGATTGTTAATCCATGTTATGTTTGCTTCACAACGCATGTTTAGCTTTATTCATTATTGAGGTGTTACTTGCCACCTTATGCTGTATATTTCTATATGAGATTTCCAGTTCATTTGAAGTGTGTGAATTATATTTATATGGCGCTTTTTTCTGGTGACTCAAAGCACTTTACATTGTGAAACCCAATATCTAAGTTAACTTTTTTTTAACCCAGAGTGGGGGGGCACAGGGAGCAGGTGGGTAAAGTGTCTTGCCCAAGGACACAACGGCAGTGACTAGGTTGGCAGAAGCGGGGATCAAACCTGGAACCCTCAAGTTGCAGGCACGGCCATTCATCAACTGAGCTGTACCGCCCCAACACATAGAAATTTGGTGTCATTTACTCTTTCAATTTCTATTCCATCTATTTGTGTTTGACTTTCCCTTCAACTGGTACGGAATAGCATTATTTTAGGTTCATCGTGTAAATTGAGAGGGTTTCCTGGGAATGACTAAGACATCATTGTTTGCCACGGAACATCCGGATCTACTTCTTACACTCACACTGTATGTTTATGTGAAGTCTTTGTGTGAGTGAGTCGGTACCTGCAGGGCCAGCAGGTAGCATAGCGCTGAGAGGTCGATGACAGCCCGCCATGTCTGTTGACGATCCTGAGCCAGCTTCAGTAGCAGTGTGGCAGCGTGCAAGTACAGGTGACCCCGCATCTCCACAAACGCCTCACTAAGCTCGTCTGTGTGGTGGCTTACAACACTGCTCAGTTTCTGCATGGTCTGGTCAAAACTGCATTCACGCAGACAATAAACAACAATAACAGACAATAAAACAGAATCAGCAATTCTAATAAATCACAATTGTAAAGGCGTAGGGCAAAAAAAACTTTAGCGCAACAGACTGTTCTAGAAATATCAACTTGTGATAACTAAAACCAGGGAGCCAGCGGGGGAAACTGGTATCAACCAGGTACTGTGTACTTCACAATGCATGTACAGGCAATGACACATGGTACTTGTATGTTTTGTTTCGAACCAAATTCAGTTAGACGTTTACAATTCCAGATATTATGTCCATAAACAATGAGGCTGCTAAACGTCAATATGCTGCTAAACTGATTTATTAATGTGCAATCTTGGTAAAGGGGAACTGCATTTTTTCGGATTGTTGCCTATCATTCATAATCCCCATACAAGACAACACGTTTTTTTCTATTTGTATGCATTTAAATTCATAAAATATGGCAAGTACGAGGTAGCTAAACATACAGCTAATGGCCATACACTATTCCGCCTATAAAGCCTTCTAAAAACATGAAAAAAACGCTAACAAAACTTCATTTGCATGTCATGACTGAAAAATGTACCGAGTATCAGCGATATTGGTATTATAAGTTCTAAGGCAGACAAACTATATTTAGTGATGCCGTGATCACAGACTGCTAACTATCTTATGTAGCTATATTTACAGTGAGCTGCTGCAGTGCCTCGGAGTTGGTAAAAGTTAATTGTAGATTATAAATCAGGCATCTCACCTGGATAGTAGAAGGTTGTGAACATAAACCGAGAAGTTAGTCACTTTTGACCCGGAAATGGCGAGAAAAACACAAAAAGAAGCTTGTTTGCGGCAACTATTTTCTAACTTTGTGTGAGGATTATTATTAACTCCTCATCTAAACGGGAAGAAAAAAAACATCCCATCAGTCGACATCCCAGTGAGGAGACATTGTACAGTAAGAGATTGTTTTATATTCAGTTTGTAAATCTTGTTTAGCACTTAGCAATACTGCTAAATGATGCTCTCAGTGCTTTACTGAAGCTGGATCTGTCAAGCACACAGCTTTTAAAAATGTGTAGATCATCCTCCTTATATTCAGGCTCAAAAACAAAACAGTTCTGGATCATCATTTGTCCCAAAGTAGTCTTTGTGGTCTCTCATCAAGTCTGCCATGATTAGTAGTGTTGTTGTTGAAGAGAAAAGCCAACATGATGCGTCTTTGAAATTAACACGCCATTGAATGCTTAAAAGGAGCAAAATATATGCATATTACATGTTATTAGAAATATGCCTGTTAATATTTCATATATACTTAGTGTGTATATAAAACAGAGGTTTTTGGCTGTATTTAGAGCACTTTGTAGGCCAAAATGAGTGAATTTCATTAGCTCTGATATTAACTGACTTTTGCTAGTGTTTATTTAGTTAGAATGTATAAAACAAACATGATTTTTTCGTAGATAAGGATTGTGAGTGATGGGCAAAATTCCCCCTAAAAAGTGTGGTTGCCCTTAAGCAACACCAATTCATAAATAAATGTTGACGGATGCTTCAACTAAAAAAGGGCAGAATAGCAACACCAATTCATAAATAAAGGTTGACAAATGCTTTAACTAAAAAAAGGGCAGAATAGCAACACCAATTCATAAATAAAGGTTGACAGATGCTTCAACTAAAAAAGGGCAGAATAGCAACACCAATTCATAAATAAAGGTTGACAGATGCTTTAACTAAAAAAAGGGCAGAATAGCAACACCAATTCATAAATAAAGGTTGACAGATGCTTCAACTAAAAAAGGGCAGAATAGCAACACCAATTCATAAATAAAGGTTGACAGATGCTTTAACTAAAAAAAGGGCAGAATAGCAACACCAATTCATAAATAAAGGTTGACAGATGCTTCAACTAAAAAAGGGCAGAATAGCAACACCAATTCATAAATAAAGGTTGACAGATGCTTTAACTAAAAAAAGGGCAGAATAGCAACACAAATTCATAAATAAAGGTTGACAGATGCTTTAACTAAAAAAAGGGCAGAATAGCAACACAAATTCATAAATAAAGGTTGACAGATGCATCAACTAAAAAAAGGGCAGAAGAGCAAGGTCTGACAAAAGTTGGCACTTACCACCTGAGAGCATCGAGGCAAGATTGCACACCGCTTCCAGACAGTGTGATTCTCACGAGGTTGCAGTGAGCCAAAAGCAGCTCTCTCTGGAGACGACGACACATCTTCTCATTGTTGGAGATGCTTGGCTGAGCCAGATAGTCCTGAAACAATCGTGACTATTAATTTCTTGTGTTAAAATTATACTTTCCACATGTTGCCTTTTAGTCAGCCGGTCTTCACACCTAGTGACATAATTTTCTTTTATTATTATATTTTACCTTTTTTCAAAACCAGATCATCAGCATGACTCTATTAGTTTTGTTTTAACAGCTCCACTAAATTGGAGACTGCAGACCATGCTGACCTGAAGTGTGCGCACCACCACAGTGTACCAGTCCAGACTGTGGCGCAGCAAGCCCCGTTTTTCAGTGGCCAGGCAGTGTTTCACCGCCTCCTCTAGCTGGCCGTCCTGACTGAACAGCTGGACCAGCTTGATGTTGACGTGCGCTTCTCCCGGCCGGGCCGCCAGCTCTGCCTGAAGGAGGTCAAACAGTCGGTTCCAACCCTGCTGACCTTGGCGACTCAACAGCCGTTCCTTGACATAGGGGAGGAAAAAAGAAAAAACAAGGACATTGATGAAATCTGCATAAATATTTGAATTGTAATCACCAAGGTTTCCAATTAATGTAATTGAATGTGGCGCGCCGCCATGGCATTTGTTTTACCGTTAGACCTTGAAAATAACACTTTTTTTTTTACTTGAAACCGCTTGCCAAAGCTTTCAAAAACAACACTGCTGCTTGGCATGTTTCAATTGCAATCTGCCGTGTACTTATGTCATACTTGGCGGGCGGTAAATAGTCAACCAACTATAGTTCTGTGTTCTATATCTGACTAAGTTTTATTCCCGCATCATTTCCAAACATCTGCCTTCTCTTGCAAAACGCCTGGAGAATAGGGCTGAGTGATATGGCATAAAAAATTATCACAATGAATTTTCTCATATAATCAGATCTCGATTAATATCACAATTATTTTTTCAATTAAAGTCACGTGTTCCATGCAGGATTACACTGAGCACCATTGCATCCCTACTGTTTACTACGACACTATCTTGTAACAGACTCTTCCGCTATGTTTGATCAAGGTAATATAAGCTCACAACTGTCATTTTGTTCATATCTATAATTGTGTTTACAACAGGTCCATCAGTACACGTAGCCATACTTGGTTTTACGGTCACAGTTTTGCTTCTTTTCAGTACATTTTGTGGGAGTAAAGACAACTTTTTTCCCTCTCAAAGTTCTTTTGTTATCTTGCTTGACATCTAAAGTGCATTTTGTAGTAAACCAATTATCATTGGTGTACTGAATACTTTAAGACTCTTCTTTCAAGTAAACATTTCCAAAACACTTTCAAATGGTTATTTATTATTTGTATTCTTTAATTGCTTGTATACAACAGTGCTTCTTACTGGTGCTTTGGCAAACAAGTGGTGACCCACATTGTGGAGTTTTTAAAACTCTAATTCTGTATTTTGTATTGAACAACATTATATTAAAGAGCAATTTGAATTTGAGGTACTGTAAATGCATGTGTACAGACAAATAATACAAATTTAATGATTATTTCAGGAACTAAATGTTTTTTTAATCCACAAACTCACAAAAAAATTATTCGAACACTAAGTGTCTGTATGCGGCGTTTTTACTACATGTTATATCAGAGAAGTTGAATCTTTGCAGACAAGCAAAATGCCTGACTGAAAAATATTTATATATAGAAACAGCTTTTCTAATTAAATTTGTCAATGTGTTTATTCCTCAAGTCTGGACCAATAAAGACTCCTGTGAGTGCCTGCAAGTCTGCATTCAGGGCAGGATTACTGGTGCGCTGCAGCAGATAGTGAAACCAAAACCTATCACTAAAGTTGCTGCTCCATTTAAATGTTGCATTTCAACTTCTATGCAGTTTCCTCCCACATTCCAAAAGTTAGATGAACTGTACAGTGCCAGGTGCCTCAAAAAGGCCCAAAACATCATAAAGGACCCATCTCACCATGGACATAAACTTTTTGAACTGCTGCCCTCGGGCAGGAGATACAGGACAATAAAATGCCGGACAAAAAGATTTAAGAACACTTTTTACACGAGAGCAATAGTGTCGCTGAACACAGGGCAAGAAATACTTTGCATGTGAGCTTGGTATTTATCAATTTTTTTATGAGTTGTTATGAATTTGTACTCAATTACTTTATTGCAATTTAGTTGTACAATGTACAATGATAATAAAGATATATTCTATTCAAGGTTCATTGGAGACTGCAAATTGTCCATAAATATGAATGTTGGTGTGAATGATTGTCCCAGCTGTGCCATGCTAATTTGAGTTAGCTTGTCTATAAACTCGTCCATTGTACGTTAGCATTAAACTAGCGGCATTACAGCTCAATCTGTACCCTAAATAATTGTATTGATTTTTTTTCAGTTTATTCCAATCTATATTATTATTCTAAAATGATTCCTACATGTGTGTGCACTTCATGTGTTTATATGTTTATAATGTACTTTCAGACAAACACTTTTACAAAAGCACACGTCCACAAACACATGATCCCGGTCAATAAAGGTGGTTTGTTCCGTGCAGGATTATACAAAGTATTGTTGCTTCCCTACTGTTAGCACTGCGGAAAATTCTGCCATCTTTGATCCGGGAAATATGCTATCAGCTGATCACCGTGATGCAACTCAAATGAATCGCAATCATCGATCACATGATCGCCCAGCCCTTCTGGAGAATCAGTGCCTGTGTTGATTACTGAGGAGAAAAGGAGCTTCACCTTCAGGTTGAAGACTGCTGGGTTCCCTGGGAGCAACTTTGCAGCTTTCTCCACCCAGAACTCCGCTTTGCTGTCATTTTCTTCTTTGCTGACCAGTAACTCTGCCACTTTGAGCACCAGGTCTCGCTGGGCGGGGTTCAAGTCCACAGAACGCTGCACACAAACCACAGACATAACATGTTTATGAAGAACATTAGAACGAGCATCATTGTTATTCCAATGGTGACCATGTCTTCCAGGGCTGCAGGAATCTCATGGACTTGATAAATGAAGAAAAGTTAACTATCCATCCATCCATTTCTACTGCTTGTCCCTTTTTGGGGTCGCTGGAGCCTATCTCAGCCACAATAGGGCAGAAGGCATTGTACACCCTGGACAAGTCGCCACCTCATCACAGGGCCAACACACATAGACGGACAACCTTCACACTCACATTCACACACTAGGGACCATTTTTTAGTGTTGCCAATCCAATCAACCTATCCCCAGTTGCATGTTTTTGGAAATGGGAGGAAGCCAGAGTACCCGGAGTGAACCCACGCAGTTTCATGTTTTTGGAGGTGGGAGGAAGCCGGAGTACCCGGAGTGAACCCACACAGTCACGGGGAGAACATGCAAACTCCACACAGAAAGATCCCGAGCTAAATACACAAAATTGTTGACAAAAAAAACAATAAAATGTGTTGTAGACAAATTATTTTGTCAATAATAGTAGGTGAAAGGGCAGCAGGATTGAACTTTGCGCCTATAACAATCCGGATGGTTATTTTCCTCTTTGTTCTGGAGGACACCACGTCCACAGTTTCCAAATATAATTTGAAATGTAGACTCGTCAGACCACAGAACACTTTTCCACTTCGCATCAGTCCATCTTAAATGAGCTCAGGCCCAGCGAAGCCGGCGGCGTTCCTTGGTGTTGTTGATAAATGGGTTTGGCTTTGCATAGCAGGGTTTTAACTTGCACTTACAGATGTAGCAACCAACTGTAGTTACTGACAGTGGTTTTATGAAGTGTTCCTGAGCCCATGTGGTGATATCCTTTACACACTGTCGCTTTTTGATGCAGTACCGCCTGAGGGATCAAAGGTCGGTAATATCATCGCTTACGTGCAGTGATTGCTCCAGATTCTCTGAACCTTTTATTGATTTTACGGGCCGTAGATGGTAAAATCCCTAAATTCCTTGCAATAGCTCGTTGAGAAATGTTCTAAAACTGTTCAACACTTTGCTTACAAATTGGTGCCCCTCGCCCCATCCTTGTTTGTGAATTACTTAGCATTTAGTGGAAGCTGCTTTTATACCCAATCATGGCACCCACCTGTTCCCAATTAGCCTGCACACCTGTGGGATCTTCCAAATAAGTGTTTGATGAGCATTTCTCAACTTTATCAGTATTTATTGCCACCTTTCCCAACTTCTTTGTCACGTGTTGCTGGCATCAAATTCTAAAGTTAATGATTATTTGCAAAATAAAAAATGTTTATCAGTTTGAACATCAAATATGTTGTCTTTGTAGCATATTCAACTGAATATGGTTTGAAAATGATTTGCAAATCATAGTATTCCGTTTATATTTACATCTAACACAATTTCCCAACTCAAATGGAAACAGGGTTTGTACTTTCTTCAAAATAGCCACCCTTTGCTGATTACTGCTTTGCACACTCTTGGCATTCTCTCCATGAGCTTCAAGAGGTAGTCATCTCAAATGGTTTTCACTTCACAGGTGTCATAGTTTTAGAGCCTTCAATGACGATCTACAATGTAAATAGTCATGAAAATAATGAGAACACACTGAAATGAGAAGGTGTGTCCAAACTTTTGGCTTGTGCGGTTTATCCTATATATATAGCATCATGTTAATGAAAAAGTACCCACATTTTTCATAGGTGATTTAGTACCCTTTTCCATTCATCAGTACCGTGGTATTTTATTAGTAGTGATATATAGTACTTGCCACTAACAAGGTCCACTCACCTTGTAACATCCTACTGCTTTGTTGACGTCTCCGTCTCTCTCGTAGAGCTGTCCAAGGAACTTGTGCGCTTTGGGATCCCTCTCCTGGACTTTGAGATACTCTGACACATGTCTAAGAAGATGACAACAATACATATAGGACCGCAGTGATTATTTGATCGTGGTCCAAGATCGGACACATTTCAGGTCGCTCATCTGTAATGACTGAACTCAGGAGCCGAACGCCCAGCATATAAAATGTCAGCTGTGACTTGAACCTCAACTCACGTGCCAAGAAGGCAAATTCAGAACCCTTAGCGCGCCAACAGACTTATTATTTTTAGCAGCGCCGTGATCACAGAGAACATCTCATGACTTGAATATTTACCTAGTATTAGCGATATTGTTATTATAAGTGATATTTACCAAGTATTAGCGATAGTTATTATAAGTGCTAACACAGACAAAACATTTTTGTAAAGCTGTGTTCACAGCGAGCTAACTAGCTTCTGCTGCTATATTGACACATTGAGCTGCTGCATCGCCTCTGAGTAAGTGAAAGTTATTCTAGATTATAAATCAGGCCTCTCACCTGGATAGTAGAAGGTTGTGACCATAGAGCGAGAAATTGGTCAACTTTGACATCCAACTTATACTCGGAGATGGCAAGAAAGACACGAAAAGACGCTTGTTTGCGAAACCTGTTTTTTTTTACTTTCAGGAGGATTATAATTAATTAAACGGGAAGATGTAAACATCCCAGTGAGAGAAGACATTGTACAGTAAATTATTGTTTTATTATGTTGATCATTTGTGTATCTTTTTTAGCACTTACCAATGCTGCTACATGATGCTTAGTGTTTCACTAAAGCTGCATCAGTTTAGCACACAGCTTTTAAAACTTGTAGATCATCCTCCTTATATTGAGGCTCAAAATTAAAAGCTTTTGGATCATCATGTGTCCCACAGCTGTCATGAAGTCTGCCATGACTAGTGTTGTTGCTGCCACCGTATGCTTAAAATGTTATACGTTACTACAATACATGTATACTTAGAGCATGTATATAAAACTGAGGTTTTTAGAATTTTTTTATAAACGCTTTAAAGGCAGACTAGACAACTTCTACTGGCTAATGGTTACCTGACTTTCGCTAGCGTTTATTGACGGGTTAGAACACATAAAAAAAAGAAACGAGTTCAAGTCTTACATCAGGATTGTGAACGATAGGCAACAATTCGACAATAGTGCAGGTCCTCTTTAAAGGGCTTATATTATGCTGTTTTTTGGTCAAAATGTTGTATAGATCATCTTCAAATTGTGCCGTTTTGCGGGCAGTCTTATTTACGAGCCTTCACTCCGATAGTGCCTTCTCTCTGTCATTGTTGTACTTTTTAGCATTTCCATAGCAAGTCTACTGACAGATTAAGTTCGAACTATACGCTATTTTGCATTAGAAATGGCAACAACGGAGGGTGCATGTGCATATACGAGCCAGTCTGCCCCACAACAAGAATATAAAGATGCGCAATGCACTCGGGGTAAATTTGTACAGTGTATGAATACTGTGGTGACGTCACAAGTTTAGCAAATTTCAAATGGCTCGTTTGGAAAAAGTACAAAGGAAGGCAAGATTGTTTTATAAATACTTCCACGGTTTGATTTCATATCTTCAGGACGAATGCAAATCACAAATACCCCTAAAAAAGTATGCATAGGTAAGAAAATTGGGGTCCAAAGTAGCATTGTACGGTATACTGGTACTAGTATATCGCGATACTAATGAATCAAAAACGGTCCTGTACTCTGTTTGAAAGTAACAGTTCACAATTTATTATTATTAATTTTTTAAGGGCATGACGGCGCGTCGTCACGTTGTGACATTGCTGTATTTACGAGCGGAGGAGCTCACACACTGAGTACTTACAAACAGACACAGAGTGTAGACAGAAAAGGGAGAATGGACGCATTTTGGCTTAAAAACTAACGATAAAGGTGAAGTTATAACACTGAAACGCACTCAGGAAGAGGTGCTTTAAGACATGACTAGATAGCTAACAACTAACAATTATCCGCAGTCAGCAGTGTTTTAGCTACTTCTAAATCACTAATCCTCGCCTCCATGGCGACAAATAAAGTGAGTTTTTTACAAGTATCATCGCTGCAGGACGAGGACTAGCTAAACATGCTTCACTACACACCGTAGGAGGATACAATAGCTCACCGGCGTCACAATGTAAACAAATGCCATGGGTAGATTTACACCTGACATCTACTGTACTGATACCAAGTACATGAGCATATCTAGTCAATGGTACAATGATTACATCGATATTTTTATCGTCCAAAAATAATTTTCCTATAACAGAAGTGTAGAGAGAAATTACAATAATAAACATGTTTAATGTAGCCTAAGATTGTTTGTCAAACTAAAGCCAATAATGCAATTTTTTGTGGTCCCCTTTATTTAGAAAAGTATCGGTACCAAAATATTGGTATCTGGACAACCCCAGTCAAAAGATACAAAGCAGACATGCTTACCTCTTTGCAAGTTCATACTCCTTTGCTTCAAAATAGAGTTTAGCAAATAAAAATCCTTTGACCGGTTTCTGTAAAAGACAAACAATGAGACAGAAAATTAACAATTCTGCAAATTTCTGAGATAACTTTGAACCAAACATGTAATAACAGTGTTGGCGTTAATCCCGGAAAAGGACGAGTTTTTTCAACTACTTTCCGACAACGTTTTGTTTACCGTGTTTTCCGCACTATAAAGTTGAGCTTACCCACCTCAAAGCATCGGTAGGGGTGAAAATGGCCTTAAAATGAAGATGACCACATATGCTGTCATTCTCTATGTTCATAGCCAATTTTTAATCAACATTTTGATCTAGGATGTCCCGTGTGCAAATAAAAAAGGGAATTCTTAGTCAACAGCCATACATGACACACTAAAGGTGGCCGTACAAACAGACACATTCATGAGTAATGACATGAAGAATGATAAAAAAAAACATTAAAAAATGACAAAATGATCAATATTGTGATGGTCCCGGTTTCAAAACAATGCACTACTGACCTGCTTTATTGATGACATACTGTTGTACTTGCATAAGCATGCTTAAGGTAACCAAGCAACAGACGTCTAATAAGTAGACTTACCCACCTCAAAGCATCGGTAGGGGGTGAAAATGGCCTTCAATTGAAGATGACAAGAAATGCTGTCATTCTGTTTGTTCAAAGCCAATTGTAAAAATGAACATTATGATCTAGGATATACCATGTACAAATAAATAAAGGGCGTTCTTAGTCAACAGCCATACATGTCACACTAAGGCTGGCCGTATAAACAACACCAACACTGTCATAACCCTGTGCCATATTGTGAAACCATACTAAACAACAATGACACCCTGTGCAATTTTGTCAAACCATACTAAACAACAATGACAAACAGATTTCTGGAGAAAATTTGCAGCGCAACACAACATAAACACAACAGAACAAATACCCAGAATTCCCTGCAGTACCAACTCTTCCGGGAAGCTAAATGATTTTTGTTGGAGCCTATCTATTTTATGTATTAATTTTTTTGACAATGGTAAATCAAATGATACCAATGATGATATTGATTAATTATTGAATGTTTTAGATGAAATATGATTGAGTCTGATCTTTTTCAGCTGCTCACGGTCCTCTTCCTGGTGGGAGCGTCCTCCTCCTTATGATTAAGGAAAGAGGCCAGCTGGATGCTCCTTTTGTCTGTCTATCATGTTCAAGGAGTGAGGAGTGAGACCGTTTATTTCCCGCAAAACAAGTTATTTTGATTTTTTTTAGGTCAACCAGAGAAAACTTTTGTTTGTGATTGATTGATTGATTGATTGATTGATACTTTTATTAGTAGATTGCACAATACAGAACATATTCCGTACAATTGACCACTAAATGGTAACACCCCAATAAGTTTTTCAACTTGTTTAAGTCGGGGTCCACGTTAATCAATTCATGGTACAAATATATACTATCAACATAATACAGTCATCTCACAAGTTAATCATCATAGTATATACATTGAATTATTTACATTATCAATCAATCAATCAATGTTTATTTATATAGCCCCAAATCACAAATGTCTCAAAGGACTGCACAAATCATTACGACTACAACATCCTCGGAAGAACCCACATTATTTACAATCCGGGGGGTGGGATGAGGAGCTTTGGTTGATATCAGAACTTCGGTCATCAACAATTGCATCGACAGAGAAATGTGGACATTGAAACAGTGTAGGTCTTACAGTAGGATATGTACAGCCAGCAGAGAACATAGTGAGTTCACATAGCATTAGAACAAGTATATACATTAGAAGTACATTTGAGTTGTTTATAATCCGGGGAGATGGGATGTGAATGGAGGAGGGTATTAGTAAAGGGTTGAAGTTGCCTGGAGGTGTTGTTTTAGAGCGGTTTTGAAGGAATATAGAGATGCACTTACTTTTATACCTGTTGGGAGTGCATTCCACATTGATGTGGCATAGAAAGAGAATGAGTTAAGACCTTTGTTAGATCGAAATCTGGGTTTAACGTGGTTTGTGGAGCTCCCCCTGGTGTTGTGGTTATGGCGGTCATTTACGTTAAGGAAGTAGTTTGACATGTACTTCGGTATCAAGGAGGTGTAGCGGATTTTATAGACTAGGCTCAGTGCAAGTTGTTTTACTCTGTCCTCCACCCTGAGCCAGCCCACTTTGGAGAAGTGGGTTGGATTGAGGTGTGATCTGGGGTGGAGGTCTAAAAGTAACCGGATTAGCTTATTCTGGGATGTTTGGAGTCTAGATTTGAGGGTTTTGGAGGTGCTGGGGTACCAGGAGGTGCAAGCGTAATCGAAGAAGGGTTGAATGAGAGTTCCCGCTAGAATAATAAATTATGATCACTTGGAATCCAGAAATATCTCCGTGAGTTCTTTTTAGGGAATTTAGTGAGTCATAGACCCCTTCAGGACTACTCTGCTATCTTTATTTTTTGAAACTTTTTGAACAGAAGAGTAGCCGAAACAATTTTATTTAGTACAAGGTTTAATTATAAGGGTGACCAGTCAAATATAAGAGCTAAGTCTCAAGTAAACACTAACATTTTAAATGTCCCATTGAAAATATAGAACATTACACTTTGCTCAAAAATCTATCAAAATGTTTTAGTAGTAAATATTTTATTGCCATTTGTAATATAAAGTAGTGTAAAGTTCTTACTTATATCTGTCAATAAACTTGCCATGAAAGCGCTAAAACATAATGGTGTAGTTTTGATTGATTGATTGAAACTTATATTAGTAGATTGCACAGTACAGTACATATTCCGTACAATTAACCCCTAAATGGAAACAACCGAAAAAAATGTTTTTCAACTTGTTTAAGTCGGGATCCACGTTAATGAGTTTACATTATTCATGTTTATGATAACATTTTACCAAAACACAATTTTAATGAACATTTGGATCTAGGATATCCCATGTATAAATAAATAAAGGGCATTCTTAGTCAACAGCCATACATGTCACACTAAGGGTGGCCGTATAAACAAAGCCAACACTGTCATAAACCGGTCCCATATCGTGAAACCATACTAAACAATGACAATTGCCATTTCTAATATAAAGTTCTTACTTTTATCAGTCAATAAACTGGCCATGAAAGCGCTAAAATATACCGGTGTAGTGAGTTTACATTATTCACGTTTATGACAAATTTTGTCCAAAACACAATATAGAATGAGAGACATAACGGGTTAATGCATACATTTTAGGGATGCACCGAAATGAAAATTTGTGGCCGAAGCCAAGGCCGAATAAAATGTAAACGTTTGGCCGAAGGCCGAACATGAATACCGAATAATGAATGCAGTTTTTCACAATTGTATTTTATATTGCATAAATCGCCTACAATACATTTTTAGACATGTTTTTTAAATAAAGTACAATTTTATTGAATATTGACATTTTTTTTTATATTCCAGTAGCCTTTGCTTTTCAAAAAAAGCACAAAGTTTTCCATTTATATTAGGCCTTCAAACAAAACATGCATTCCAAAAAAAAAAAAAAGTGTATTAAAGTGGATAAACCCACAACAAATGAATTATTGTCCTTTTGGCAAAAGTCTGCTTAGCCACAGTAGATAGACTAATAATGTTAACAGAAGACTCAAGTAAATCTCAATTAAGTGTGTGCTTGTAACCTCATACACTTATACAGGTAGCCTACACACCAGGCTAATAATGTAAACAGCACACACACAATGTAAAGAGCACACATCAGAGAAATACTTTCTGCTTGGTATCGTGTAATGGGGCTCAATGTGCTCCATGAGTCTCCGAAAGCCAATGTCCTCCACAACACTAAACGGTTGATCATCCAAAGCCATAAACTCCTTTACCTTCTTTGAAATTCCGTTTGCTTTGGCACTGTCAGTCGCAAACTTGTTCGTCCTCTCAAAAACGTCGGCCACGAGGCACCTCCTCGAGACAGTTTGGCTAAACATTCGTTGCAAACTGCAATACTTTTGTCACTTTCCAACACTTAAAAATATCTCCACACTGTTGACATTTTTCCGAAGCCGCCTGATTACAACTTCACCGCGTCACTGCACGTTGGTTGATTGCGTCACCGCGTCAAAAAATTGCGTCATACGCCACTATTCGGCCTTGCATTTAACTCATTCCACCGAAGCCCGAATGTGGCTTTTTTTGCCATATTCGGCCGAATATATTCGGTTACCGATTAATCGGTGCATCCCTAATACATTTATCATAAGTTTTCAAAAGGGGGACCCCAAAAAGTTTCTGTGGAACCCCATTTTTATGACTTGAAGGGGGCCCTGGCACCCCGTTTTGAAGATTAATTTCCAGCATAAATAGTAAAATACTGCGTATGTAAGACATGTTACTGCATGTCATTACCATTGAAATAATGGATACACAGACACATTAATGAGTAATAAATAAATAAATAAATAAATGGGTTGTACTTGTATAGCGCTTTTCTACCTTCAAGGTACTCAAAGCGCTTTGACACTACTTCCACATTTACCCATTCACACACATTCACACACTGATGGAGGGAGCTGCCATGCAAGGCGCCAACCAGCACCCATCAGGAGCAAGGGTGAAGTGTCTTGCTCAGGACACAACGGACGTGACGAGGTTGGTACTAGGTGGGATTTGAACCAGGGACCCTCGGGTTGCGCACGGCCACTCTCCCACTGCGCCACGCCGTGGGAGAGTGGTGATATGAAGAATGATATAAAACATAAAAAAATGACAAAATGATTAATATTGTGATGGTCCCGGTTTCAAAACAGAGTGCTACTGACCTGCTTTATTGATGACATACTGTTGCACTTGCATAAGCATACTTAACGTAACCAAGCAACAGACGTCTAATAAGTAGACCTTACAAGCATCAAAATGGCCTCAAATTGGAGATGACAAGAAATGCTGTCATTCTGTAGGCCCATCCATCCATTTTTCTACCGCTTATTCCCATTGGGGTCACGGGGGGGGCGCTGGTGCCTATCTGTTCATAGCCAATGTTAATGAACATTTTTGATGAAGGATATCCCATGTACAGATGAATAAAAGGGCATTCTCAGTCAACAGCCATACACGTTTATGACAATGTTCTTCCAAAACACAACATAGAATGTGAGATATAACAGGATAACGCATACATTTAGTTTGTTTTCAAAAGTGGGACCCCAAAAAGTGACTGTGGGACCCCATTTTTATGACTAGAAGGGGGCCCTGGGACCCTATTTTGAAGATTAATTTCCAGCATGAATAGTACAATACTGTTTATGTAAGACATGTTACTGCACGTCATTAATATCGAAATAATGAATACACAGCAGACACATTAAAGGCCTACTGAAAGCCACTACTAGCGACCACACAGTCTGATAGTTTATATCTCAATGATGAAATCTTAACATTGCAACACATGCCAATACGGCCGCTTTAGTTTACTAAATTGCAATATTAAATTTCCCGCGAGGTATCCTGTTGAAAACGTCACGGAATGATGACGCTTATGTTGACGCGTGCTTGTGACGTTATTGGTTGGAGCAGACATTTCAGCTCAGCACCACTCACGGCTAAAAGTCATCTCTTTTCATCGCATGATTACACAGTATTTTGGACATCTGTGTTGCTGAATCTTTTGCAATTTGTCCAATTAATAATGGAGACTATAAAGAAGAATGCTGTTGGTGGAAAGCGGTGGATTGCAGCTGTCTTTAGCAGGCAAAGCACAGCCGGTGTTTCTCTGTTTGTTGTAAAGCTTTAACACAGAGCGGTCAAGCGAACATGTTTCTCTACGTCAACTAGTAAGTATTTGGATGGGGAAATTGTGATATTAAGTCGGCTCTTACCGGAGACTTGAGCGGATTATGCGACCTCCTGCAGCAGTTGTTCATTTATCCTCAGAGACACTGGCGGTCACCGCAGCCCTCTGACTTTCAAGTAGGACTTTATAACCTCACTAAAACACTATTAACACAATAAGCAGATAAGGGATTTTCCAGAATTATCCTAATAGATGTGACTAATAACATCTGAATCGCTCCCACTGCCGTCGCCCTTTTTTTTTTGTGCTTCACTCTAACTTTCCTCATCCACAAATCTTTCATCCTCGCTCAAATTAATGGGGAAATCGTCGCGTTCTCGGTCCGAATAGCTCTTGCTGCCGGAGGCTATGATTATAAACAATGTGAGGATGTGAGGAGCCCTACAACCAGTGATGTCATGCGCACACCGTCTGCTACTTCCGGTACAGGCGTTGTAAGCATTTCACCAATCTCGCGCACTTTCCAAGTTATACGTCATTTCCATTGTGCGCAAGCAATTTGCATATCGCAAGACGAGATTTTGTGGATGGTTTAGTCAGTAACCCTTCATTATTATATGTTCTAAATAGTAAACCAAGTTGTGGTAGTAGTTTAATCAGTAGTTTAGTCGTGGATGTACACTGTAGAGTGGTTAGGGGTAGGGTTGGACTGATTTGAGGACAATACTCAGTTATATTGTCACGACTACAAATTAATAGATTTACATAAGTATTTAATAAATTACGTTGACACCAAAACATGTATTGGCGCCCATTGATTTGCAAAATGTGCACCACACATTATTTGAATATATAGCTGGAAGCAATTTGTAAAAAGATCGCGCAATATACAAATTTGCAAAATGCGGTTGCACATTTTGCAAATTGCTCACATTGGTATTGTGCCTACAACACAGGCAAGGCTTTTTTTATAAGCGACCAAAAGTTGCTGATATATTCTCTACTGCTCGCTAGTGTTACCATATCTGAGTTATTGTGCAGAAATATGGGGAAACAACTACAAATGTGCGCTACATTCGTTAACTGTGTTTCAAAAAAGATTGATTAGAATAATACACAATGTTGGATATAGAGAACATACAAACCCTTTATTTATCGAGTCAAAAATATCAAAGCTTGATGACTTGATAAAATTGCAAACAGCTAAATTGATGTACAAAGTAAATTACAACCTGCTACCAAAAAATGTACAATTATTTTCAACTAAAGAGGAGAAATATAACCTTAAAGGAAAATCTAACTTAAAACTAGGGATGCACCGAAATGAAAATTTGTGGCCGAAGCCGAATAAAATTTAAACGCTTGGCCGAAGGCCGAATACCAAATAATGAATGCAGTTTTTCACAATTTTTTTTATATTGCATAAATAGCCTAGAATAAATATTTAGACATGTTTTTCAAATAAAGTATTTTTTCATTGAATATTGACATTTTTTTAATATTCCAGTAGCCTTTGCTTTCAAAAAAAGCACAAACTTTTTCATTTATATTAGGCCTTCAAACAAAACATGCATTCCAAAAAAAAATAAAGTGCATTAAAGTGGATAAACCCACCACAAATGAATTATTGTCCTTTTGGCAAAAGTCTGCTTAGCCACAGTAGATATGCTAATAATGTAAACAGAAGGCTCAAGTAAATCTCAATTAAGTGTGTGCTTGTAACCTCATACACTTATACAGGTAGCCTACACAACAGGCTAATAATATAAACAGAGGCCCCACTAAATCTCAATAAGTGTGTGTTTGTAACCTCATACACTTATACAGGTAGCCTACACAACAGGCTAATAATGTAAACAGAGGCCCCACTAAATCTCAATAAGTGTGTGCTTGTAACCTCATACACTTATACAGGTAGCCTACACAACAGGCTAATAATGTAAACAGAGGCCCCACTAAATCTCAATAAGTGTGTGCTTGTAGCCTCATACACTTATACAGGTACACAACATATCCCAACGTCACCGCGTCACTGCACGTTGGTTGATTGCGTCACCGCGTCAAAAAATTGCGTCACACGCCACTATTCGGCCTTGTTTTTAACTCAATCCACCGAAGGCTGAATGTGGCTTTTTTTGCCATATTCGGCCAAATATATTCGGTTACCGATTAATCGGTGCATCCCAATTTAAAACATTTGTATGCCCGTACAACACTTAAAACTTTTAGCATTTCAGTATGTGGAATTAAATTATGGAATGGATTAAGTAGAGAAGTTAAACATTGTACTGATATGATCCAGTTTAAGAGGATGTTCAAATTAATAGTGCTTACAAAGTACAAGTGAGCCTAGTCTATAAAATCTGCTACACCTCCTTGATACCGAAGTACATGTCAAACTACTTCCTTAACGTAAATGACCGCCATAACCACAACACCAGGGGGAGCTCCACAAACCACGTTAAACCCAGATTTCGATCTAACAAAGGTCTTAACTCATTCTCTTTCTATGCCACATCAATGTGGAATGCACTCCCAACAGGTATAAAAGTAAGTGCATCTCTTTATTCCTTCAAAACCGCTCTAAAACAACACTTCCAGGCAACTTCAACACTTTACTAATACCCTCCTCCATTCACATCCCATCTCCCCGGATTATAAACAACTCAAATGTACTTCTAATGTATATACTTGTTCTTATGCTATCTGAACTCACTATGTTCTCTGCTCGCTGTACATATCCTACCAAGTAAGACCTACACTGTTTCTATGTCCACATTTCTCTGTTGATGCAATTGTTGATGACTGAAGTACTGATATCAACCAAAGCTCCCCACCCACCCCCCGGATTGTAAATAATGTAAATAATTCAATGTACATACTATGATGATTAACTTGTGTGATGACTGTATTATGTTGATAGTATATATTTGTACCATGAATTGATTAACGTGGACCCCGACTTAAACAAGTTGAAAAACTTATTGGGGTGTTACCATTTAGTGGTCAATTGTACGGAATATGTACTGTACTGTGCAATCTACTAATAAAAGTATAAATCAATCAATCAATCAAAGAAGAAGTATTATGAGAAACACTTTCAAACTTATTGAAAATAAGATATTCGTCATCTTAGTATGTTAGTAATGACTGAAATAATTAAGTACATGTTACAAAACTGCTGTGTTACTCAATCACAGATGTTATTTTGCTGTAAAGAAGGTCAGTGAATTAATGTATATATTTGTGGGCGCTCGTAAGTGGAAAAGGGGTAGGATTAAATAAGATTTGCTTCTTCCTACTCCTATTGCGAAATGATGAAATTACCTGATGTATGTATGTCATGTTCGAAATAAACAAAGAATAGAAAGAAAGAAAGTTGCAAACTTTATCGTCTATGTTCTCTACTAAATCCTTTCAGCAAATATATGGAAATATCGTGAAATAATCAAGTATGACACATAGAATGGACCTGCTATCCCCGTTTGAATAAGATAATCTCATTTCAGTAGGCTTTTAATGAGTAATGATATGAAGAATGATATAAAACATTAAAATGACAAAATAATTCATATTGTGATGGTCCTGGTTTCAAAACAATGCGCTACTGACCTGCTTTATAGATGACATACTGCTGCACTCGCACAAGCATGCTTTACGTCAGCGAACAACAGACGTCTAAAAAGTGGACTTTAAAAGTCAAAGTGGGTTGAAAAAGTGCAAGTTTAGCAGCTAGCTAAGATGCTAGTAGCTCCGAGCAGCCCACGCCGCGCGCTTTCTCCGCCTCTAAAGCGGACCATCGTGCGGGTTCCCTGGAAGCTGCTAGCCGCCACCAACCAGCCGGGCTCGGTCCGCCGCTGTCAACTTTAACGGCGACACACGTTAATTAATAGTCGAGGCGGGAGTTTGTCAGTCGTGTCCTGGCGTGACGGAGCTAGCATGCTAACGTTAGCCGCCGGCGCGACTCACCTCTTTGAGTGAGGGCGAGCAAGTCTGCACGGAGGCCACGTAGCGGTCAACTTCAGTCTTACTTCGACGCATGTCTGCCGAATTAAAGCTGGCACGGAAGACGAGTGTTGACTGCACATCAAAAGAGGAGGAGGACTTAACAGCGCATGATAAATATTGCGCAGTCTTGATCGGTAAGTACGTCAAATGGCAGGGGGGGTCACGTGGGAGGGGGGCGGAACTCTGACTTGAATCCGGCTGCTCGTCCAATGAGAGCGCGGCATTCCGCGTGACGTCCTTTCCTTTTTTTTTTTTTTGCCAAGGGGCGGGGCTCCAACGTTGGTGACATTTTTAGGTTTAAGGCGACAACTTTTGTTCGAACATTTAAAACAAAAATAATTACAATTCTGCGTTAAAAAACTCTCTACCTCCAACAACCAAAAAGCTGTGGAAACGATGATGCTGTATTCCAAATTTATTTACTGAACTTTGCACTTTGTTGTGTGTAAATATATATATATATATATATATATATATATATATATATATATATATATATATATTGTGGTATACAGTAAGTCAAAAAAATAAAAAATATATGTGTAAATAAAAAAATATATATATGTATATATATATATATATATATATATATATATATATATATATATATATATATAAAATAAAAAATATCCATCGCTCCATTTTCTACCGCTTGTCCATTTTGAGGTCGCGACGCTGGGGAGATATATATATATATATGTATAACAAATATTTATATATATTCATATGTATATATATGTATATATATATGATCCCCCGGGAAGAGCTGGACAAAGTGGCTCGGGAGAGGAAAGTCAGGGCTTCCCTGCTTAGGCTGCTGCCCCTGTGACCCGACCTCAGATAAGCAGAAGAAGATATATGTATGTATATATATATGTATATATATATATATATATACATATATATATATATATATATATATATATATATATATACATATATATGTATATATGTATAATATATATACATATTCATATGCATTCATATATATATGAATAAATATATATATATATACATATATATATATATATATATATATATATATATATATATATATATATATATATATATATATATATATATATATATATATATATTGCATTCTATTTTAGTTACTTTATTGAGTTTACAACCCCCTGGCACTGTTTTGTACTATTTTGTGTACTTGTTTTGGCCACGGTAAAATATCATTGTGGTATACAGTAAGTAAAAAAAATGATATGTAACATGTTTAGGATAAAAACACTTACTGAAATTGTACAAACATATCGCTAACATGGTATAATCATATTTACTACGACAAACATGTACAAACCCCAAAAGCAGTGAAGTTGTCACGTTGTGCAAATGGTAAATAAGAAGAGACTACAATGATTTGCAAATCCTTTTCAACTTATATTCAATTGAATAGACTGCAAAGACAATATATTTAAGTTTAAAACTGGAAAACTTTGTTATTTTTTCAAATTTGATGCCTGCAACATGTTTTAAAAAAGCTGGCACAAGAGACAAAAAAGACTGAAAAAGGTGAGGAATGCTCATCCAACACTTATTTGGAACATCCCACAGGTGAACAGGCTGATTGAGAACAGGTGGGTGCAATAATTGGCTATAAAAGCAGCTTCCATGAAATGCATTCACAAACAAGGATGGGTCGAGGGTCACCACTTTGTCAACAAATGCCTGAGCAAATTGTCGAACGGTTTAAGAACATTTCTCAAACATCTATTGCAAGGAATTTAGGGATTTCACCATCAACGCTCCGTAGTATCATCAAAAGGTTCAGAGAATATGGATAAATCACTGCACGTAAGCCATGATATTACAGACCTTCTTTCCCTCAGGCGGTACTGCATCAAAAAGCGACATCAGTAAAGGATATCACCACACAGGTTCAGGAACACTTTGGAAAACCACTGTCAGTGACTACAGTTGGTCGCTACATCTGTAAGTGCACGTTAAAACTCTACTGTGCAAACACAAAGACATTTATCAACAACACCCAGAAACGCCGCCGGCTTTTTTGCAATGTGTTGCTGCCAGTAAATTCCAAATTAATGATTAATTGCAAAAAAAAAAAAAAAAAAGTTTATCAGTGGGAAAATTAAAAATCTTGTCTTTGCAGTCTATTCAATTGAATTTATCCAATGGTTGGGTTAATATGTACGTATGTGTGACAATTTGGTTTTGTGTGTTTGGTATTTGAGAGAGAGACACACGTGTCACGAAAACAAAGAAATAGACACAATTTAAATAACTGTTTATTATGCAGAGTACATTCATATACAAAGTAATGGATTACTTCCCATTTAAGTACACAACATGTTTTTGTGATTGCCAAGCAATGTGCAGAAAAAACAATAACAACTCAGTCAAATATCGTTTCTTCAGTGTGGAATAATGATTAATACTTCTTTGAACCGATACTGTATATATGTTGTAGTGAAAAAACTTTACATGATCTGCTTGCTATAAATTGTGAAATGCAGAACAAAAACACTCGGGGGTGAATTTTTGTGTGCGTAAGGATTCGGTCCGATTCTTGGGGTGACGATTCCATTCAGACTTGGTTCTTATGTGAGATTGATTCTCGCAATGTATTCCTATAAACGTCTTTCAAAATTGATTAGTAAAAAAATATTAAAACTTTTTTTTTATCAATTTTTGACCATTTAGAATTGGGAAAATAAAATCAAGATTCGGATGTCAATCAATTATTTTTGCGCCCCTTATACGATTCAGATTTGAATCGATTTTTCAAACAATTGAAAAAAACCCTAATTGTTTTTAATTGATTTTTAAAAAATTAGGAATCGATTTAGAATTGGGATGAATACAAATCGAGATTCGGATGTGAATCTATTTTTATGGTTGAATCTTTTTAAGAACGTATTTTTAAAAATGTATTCTTCAAAAAATAAAATAAAATGAAAAAGTTTCCTCTTTTTAAACAATTTGAAAAAAATAAGAATTGAACTACAATCAGATAAAATCAGAATATAAATCCAGATTTAGATGTGAATCGATTTTTTTTGTACACTCTGAATCTTTGGGGAACTGAACATTTCGATCCGGCTACGATTCTTCGTGTGATGATTCGAATCAGAAACGATTCTTTATTCAACGGGACTTTGCATTGTGTTGTTCGGTATAATAAATATAACACAACTTTTTCAAAACCGCTTAGAAAAACTCCTGGTTGCCTGGAGATTGCCTGAAAATATATTTGTTGAAAATTAATTCTTAAAAAAAAAATATATATATATAGATATATTTTTTGGGGAAAATCAGGAATCGAGATGAAAAAGAATCGTTTTTTTGTGCACCCTAAAAAATCCAACTGACTTGCTGGCTATGGAATGTGTGATTATGGTGGGTGAAATAAATGCACCTTTTTTGGCAAATATAGTGTTTGCTATCATGCGCTTGAACAGTATTTGGAGGAAGTTAGGGCGGGAGGAGAAGGTTCCTTGTGTTCCGTGCAGCAGCAACAGCTGTTTTTCAACATCTGCTGGTTGCAAATGTCCCGGTCCTTCAAACAGTTGCCCTGAGATACAGCAGCTACTGCCTGACTGAGGGTGCACACTGAAAGAAGACTGACTGCACACTGCAAGGCACGCCGGGCTTTTCCCATGCAGACTCAACTCAACACAATAAATAGGAGGCAATTAGTCTTTCACTGAATTGAAACCCAATTAACAGGAAACATGGATCAATTAAGTCAATCGACACGTAGCACAAACACTAAAATGATATTCCAAGCTAATGCAGAGACATATAGCTTGCTAATAAACACAATACACATGAATAATACATGATAGTCATATTAAAGAGTGAGTAATACAATTTAAAGGGGAACTGCACTTTTTTTTGGTAATTTTCTCAATCATTTACAATCTTTATGTAAAGCAGGAACACATTCTTTTTTCTATCCATTCTAAATCATAAATAGACACTAGCAAAAGTCAGCCAACTGTGGAGTCAACGGGAGTCGCTCCGCTTCGACTATAAAGCGCACCAAAAAGCCTCCATCAACGTTTTATATACACGCTGTAGGTAATGTAGTAACATTCATAATGTAATATGTACATGATGTACAGTAAGTATATGTGTCATGTAGTAACATTAATAATAACATGTAATATATAAATGATGTAAGTATATTTTACATGTAATAACATTCATAATAACATGTAATATATACATGAAGTAAGTATATATTACATGTAGTAACATCCATAAAAACATGTAATTTATACATGATGTAAGTATATATGTAGTATCTAGTAATAGTCATAATAACATGTAATATATAAATGATGTAAGTATATTTTACATGTAGTAACATTCATAAAAACATGTAATATACACATGATGTAAGTATATATGTAGTATCTAGTAATAGTCATAATAACATGTAATATATAAATGATGTAAGTATATATGTAGTATCCAGTAATAGTCATAATAACATGTAATATATAAATGATGTAAGTATATATGTAGTATCTAGTAATAGTCATAATAACATGTAATATATAAATGATGTAAGTATATATGTCATGTAGTAACATTAATAAAAACATGTAATATACACATGATGTAAGTATATATGTAGTATCTAGTAATAGTCATAATAACATGTAATATATAAATGATGTAAGTATATATGTAGTATCTAGTAACAGTCATAATAACATGTAATATACACATGATGTAAGTATATATGTAGTATCTAGTAATAGTCATAATAACATGTAATATATAAATGATGTAAGTATATTTTTACATGTAGTAACATTCATAAAAACATGTAATATACACATGATGTAAGTATATATGTAGTATCTAGTAATATTCATAATAACATGTAATATTTACATATTTCAAATATTTTAAGCATTCGGTGGCGTAGTAATTTCACAGATGCATCACAGCATTGGGCGGTATAGCTCGGTTGGTAGAGCGGCCGTGCCAGCAACTTGAGGGTTGCAGGTTCGATCCCCGCTTATGCCATCCTAGTCACTGCCGTTGTGTCCTTGGGCAAGACACTTTACCCACCTGCTCCCAGTGCCACCCACACTGGTTTAAATGTAAAAATTAGATATTGGGTTTCACTATTTAAAGCGATTTGAGTCACCAGAGAAAAAGCGCTATATAAATATAATATAAATATAAAGACTACTTTGGGACAAATGATGATCCAGAACCTTATATTTTTTAGGCTGAATATAAGGAGGATGATCTACAAGTTTTAAACTAATTTGGGAAAAATGATGAGCCAGAAACTTACATTTTTGAGCCTGAACATAAGAAGGATGATCTACCAATTTTAGAAGCTGTGTGCTAAACAGATGTAGTTTTAGTGAAACACTAAGCATCATGTAGCAGTATTGCTAAGTGCTAAAAAAGATATACAAACATAATAAAACAATCAATTACTGTACAATGTTTGCTCTCATTGGGATAAGGACGGACGAGATGTTTATATCTTCCCGTTTAGATGAAGAATTAATCATAATCCTTAAACAGTGTTAAACAAAAATGAGAGTTTTTCAAATTGGATGTCAAATTTAACCAACTTGTGGGTTTATGTCCACAACCTTCTACTATCCAGGTGAGAGACATTATTTTTGATCTAGAATTAACTTTCACCAACTCAGAGGTGATGCAGCAGCTCAGGATGTCAATATAGCAGCGCCGCTAAAAATAGGTGGTCTGCGTTAGCACTTATAATAGTATCGCTAATAATTGGCCAATATTCAGGTCATGACATGTAAATGGAGTTTTGCTGGCGCTTTTTGGATGTTTTTTTTTGGAGAGCTTTATGAATAGACTACCCCCATTAGCTGCATTGTTAGCTGACTTTTGCTAGTGTTTATTTACGACTTAGAATGCATAAAAAAAGAGAGAAATGTGTTCTTGTCTTACATAAAGGGTTGTGAATGATAGGCAACATTTAAAAACCTATTCACTTTAAATGAACTTTAACTTTAAATACCAGCTCAGTGGCCTGGTGGTTAGAGTGTCCGCCCTGAGATGGCTCGGTCGTGAGTTCAAACCCCGGCTGAGTCATACCAAAGACTATAAAAATGGGAGCCATTACCTCCCTGCTTGGCACTCAGCATCAAGGGTTGGAATTGGGGGTTAAATCACCTAAAAAATGATTCGCGGGCGTGGCCACCGCTGCTGCTCACTGCTCCCCTCACCTCCCAGGGGATGAACAAGGGGATGGGTCGAATGCAGAGGACAAATTTCACCACGCCTAGTGTGTGTGTGTGTGTGTGTGACAATCATTGCTACTTTAACTTTAAAAGTGCAGCTCCCCTTTGAACCAAAATGTGTTTTCTTCATTTTTCTTTGGACTCCTTGAATATAGAAGAGCATCATCAGTAACAACATCATCATCATGGCTGAACATGAATATAGAAGAGCATCATCAGTAACAACATCATCATCATGGCTGAACAGGAAGTGATTAGAGCCACCAATGACTGTGGATGTTTACTTCCTGGCCAGGGTTTCAGACAACTTCTTCAGTCTCTTCTTCAGCTCCAGTGGGAATTTCTCGTAGCATTTCTTGCAGACCGGCTTCATGTCGAACTCCACAAACTTGTTCCTGGGAGGGAAACATGCCAAACACCCGTTATTTACCTCTCTCAATGTGGGACAAATATTCACTCATGACACTTGACTGTGTGCTAATTAACCTGTCTGTCTGTCAAATACACACTATATATATATATTAGGGATGCACCGAAATGAACATTTGTGGCCGAAGCCGAATAAAACTTAAACACTTGGCCGAATACCGAATAATGAATGCATCCATCCATCCATCATCCATCATCTTCCGCTTATCCGAGGTCGGGTCGCGGGGGCAACAGCCTAAGCAGGGAAACCCAGACTTCCCTCTCCCCAGCCACTTCGTCCAGCTCTTCCCGGGGGATCCCGAGGCGTTCCCTGGCCAGCCGGGAGACATAGTCTTCCCAACGTGTCCTGGGTCTTCCCCGTGGCCTCCTACCGGTTGGACGTGCCCTAAACACCTCCCTAGGGAGGCGTTCGGGTGGCATCCTGACCAGATGCCCGAACCACCTCATCTGGCTCCTCTCCATGTGGAGGAGCAGCGGCTTTACTTTGAGTTCCTCCCGGATGACAGAGCTTCTCACCCTATCTCTAAGGGAGAGACCCAAACTCATTTCGGCCGCTTGTACCCGTGATCTTATCCTTTCGGTCATGACCCAAAGCTCATGACCATAGGTGAGGATGGGAACGTAGATCGACCGGTAAATTGAGAGCTTTGCCTTCCGGCTCAGCTCCTTCTTCACCACAACGGATCGGTACAACGTCCGCATTACTGAAGACGCCGCACCGATCCGCCTGTCGATCTCACGATCCACTCTTCCCCCACTCGTGAACAAGACTCCTAGTTACTTGAACTCCTCCACTTGGGGCAGGGTCTCCTCCCCAACCCGGAGATGGCATTCCACCCTTTTCCGGGCGAGAACCATGGACTCGGATTTGGAGGTGCTGATTCTCATTCCGGTCGCTTCACACTCGGCTGCGAACCGATCCAGTGAGAGCTGAAGATCCCGGTCAGATGAAGCCATCAGGACCACATCATCTGCAAAAAGCAGAGACCTAATCCTGCGGTCACCAAACCGGAACCCCTCAACGCCTTGACTGCGCCTAGAAATTCTGTCCATAAAAGTTATGAACAGAATGGGTGACAAAGGACAGCCTTGGCGGAGTCCAACCCTCACTGGAAACGTGTCCGACTTACTGCCAGCAATGCGGACCAAGCTCTGGCACTGATCGTACAGGGAACGGACTGCCACAATAAGACAGTCCGATACCCCATACTCTCTGAGCACTCCCCACAGGACTTCCCGAGGGACACGGTCGAATGCCTTCTCCAAGTCCACAAAGCACATGTAGACTGGTTGGGCAAACTCCCATGCACCCTCAAGAACCCTGCGGAGAGTATAGAGCTGGTCCACAGTTCCACGACCAGGACGAAAACCACACTGTTCCTCCTGAATCCGAGGTTTGACTATCCGACGTAGCCTCCTCTCCAGTACACCTGAATAAACCTTACCGGTATAATGAATGCAGTTTTTCACAATTTTTTTTATATTGCATAAATGTCTAAATATTTATTCTAGGCTGTGTTTTTCAAATAAAGTAATTTTTTATTGAATATTGACATTATTTTAATATTCCAGTAGCCTTTGCTTTTAAAAAAAGCACAAAGTTTTTCATTTATATTAGGCCTTTAAACAAAACATGCATTCCAAAAAAAAAAAGTGCATTAAAGTGGATAAACCCACAACAAATGAATTATTGTCCTTTTGGCAAAAGTCTGCTTAGCCACAGTAGATATGCTAATAATGTAAACAGAAGGCTCAAGTAAATCTCAATTAAGTGTGTGCTTGTAACCTCATACACTTATACAGGTAGCCTACACAACAGGCTAATAATGTAAACAGAAGGCTCAAGTAAATCTCAATAAGTGTGTGCTTGTAACCTCATACACTTATACAGGTAGCCTACACAACAGGCTAATAATGTAAACAGAGGCCCCACTAAATCTCAATAAGTGTGTGCTTGTAACCTCATACACTTATACAGGTACACAACATATCACTGCACGTTGGTTGATTGCGTCACCGCGTCCAAAAATTGCATCACACGCCACTATTCGGCCTTGTTCTTAACTCATTCCACCAAAGGCCGAATGTGGCTTTTTTTGCCATATTCGGCCGAATATATTCGGTTACCGATCAATCGGTGCATCCCTAATGTATATATATATATATATATATTTATATAAATATAAATATATATATATATATATATACAAACCCGTTTCCATATGAGTTGGGAAATTGTGTTAGATGTAAATAAAAACAAAACACAATGATTTGCAAATCTTTTTCAACCCACATTCAGTTGAATGCACTACAAAGACAACATATTTGATATTCAACTTTTTTTTCCCTTGCAAATAATTATTAACTTAGAATTTTATGGCTCCAACACATCTGCGATGAGGTGGCGACTTGTCCAGGGTGTACACCGCCTTCCGCCCGATTGTAGCTGAGATAGGCACCAGCGCCCCCCGCCATCCCAAAGGGAAAAAAGCGGCAGAAAATGGATGGATGGATGGGCTGCAACACGTGCCAAAGTAGTTGGGAAAGGGCATGTTCACCACTGTGTTACATCACCTTTTCTTTTAACGACACTCAATAAACGTTTGGGAACTGAGGAAACTAATTGTTGAAGCTTTGAAAGTGGAATTCTTTCCCATTCTTGTTTTATGTAGAGCTTCAGTGGTTCAACAGTCCAGGGTCTCCGCTGTCGTATTTTACGCTTCATAATGCACCACACATTTTCCATGGGAGACAGGTCTGAACTGCAGGCGGGCCAAGAAAGCACCCGCACTCTTTTTTTACGAAGCCACGCTGTTGTAACACTTGTCTTGCTGAAATAAGCAGGGGCG
>NC_084623.1:5385255-5420255 GCF_033978795.1 Nerophis ophidion | reverse complement strand
TGTGACTTACTTGGGTGTAGTCATGTGACTTACTTGGGTGTAGTCATGTGACTTACTTGAGTGTGAGCTTGGTGTTGCAGGTGGAGCAAGAGAAACAGTTGACACACCAAGCCTTGTTGAGGGCCGACACCACTGCAATACAACACATCATGTTAGCACCTCTTATTACTGCACTACATCTCTCTTCTACTGCACTATATCTCTCAATTACTGCACTACATCTCTCAATTACTGCACTACATCTCTCTAGTACTGCACTACATCTCTCAATTACTGCACTACATCTCTCAATTACTGCACTATATCTCTCAATTACTGCACTACATCTCTCAATTACTGCACTACATCTCTCTAGTACTGCACTACATCTCTCAATTACTGCACTACATCTCTCAATTACTGCACTATATCTCTCAATTACTGCACTACATCTCTCTATTACTGCACTACATCTCTCTAGTACTGCACTACATCTCTCAATTACTGCACTACATCTCAATTACTGCCCTACATCTCTCAATTACTGCACTACATCTGTCAATTACTGCAGTACATGTATCAATTACTGCACTACATCTCTCAATTACTGCACTACATCTCTCTATTACTGCACTACATCTCTCTAGTACTGCACTACATCTCTCAATTACTGCACTACATCTCTCTAGTACTGCACTACATCTCTCAATTACTGCACTACATCTCTCAATTACTGCACTACATCTCTCAATTACTGCACTACATCTCTCAATTACTGCACTATATCTCTCAATTACTGCACTACATCTCTCTATTACTGCACTACATCTCTCTAGTACTGCACTACATCTCTCAATTACTGCACTACATCTCAATTACTGCACTACATCTCTCAATTACTGCACTACATCTGTCAATTACTGCAGTACATGTATCAATTACTGCACTACATCTCTCAATTACTGCACTACATCTCTCTATTACTGCACTACATCTCTCTATTACTGCACTACATCTCTCTATTACTAAACTACATCTCTCAATTACTGCACTACATCTCTCTATTACTGCACTACATCTCTCTATTACTGCACTACATCTCTCTATTACTGCACTACATCTCTCAATTACTGCACTACATCTCTCTATTACTGCACTACATCTCTCAATTACTGCACTACATCTCTCAATTACTGCACTAAATCTCTCAATTACTGCACTACATCTCTCTATTACTGCACTACATCTCTCTAGTACTGCACTACATCTCTCAATTACTGCACTACATCTCTCTATTACTGCACTACATCTCTCAATTACTGCACTACATCTCTCAATTACTGCACTACATCTCTCAATTACTGCACTACATCTCTCTATTACTGCACTACATCTCTCAATTACTGCACTACATCTCTCTATTACTGCACTACATCTCTCAATTACTGCACTACATCTCTCTATTACTGCACTACATCTCTCTATTACTGCACTACATCTCTCAATTACTGCACTACATCTCTCAATTACTGCACTACATCTCTCTATTACTGCACTACATCTCTCTAGTACTGCACTACATCTCTCAATTACTGCACTACATCTCTCTATTACTGCACTATATCTCTCTAGTACTGCACTACATCTCTCAATTACTGCACTACATCTCAATTACTGCACTACATCTCTCAATTACTGCACTACATCTCTCAATTACTGCAGTACATGTATCAATTACTGCACTACATCTCTCAATTACTGCACTGCATCTCTCAATTACTGCACTACATCTCTCAATTACTGCACTACATCTCTCTATTACTGCACTACATCTCTCAATTACTGCACTACATCTCTCAATTACTGCACTACATCTCTCTATTACTGCACTACATCTCTCAATTACTGCACTACATATCTCAATTACTGCACTACATCTCTCTATTACTGCACTACATCTCTCAATTACTGCACTACATCTCTCAATTACTGCACTACATCTCTCTATTACTGCACTACATCTCTCTATTACTGCACTACATCTCTCTATTACTGCACTACATCTCTCTATTACTGCACTACATCTCTCAATTACTGCACTACATCTCTCAATTACTGCACTACATCTCTCAATTACTGCACTACATCTCTCAATTACTGCACTACATCTCTCTATTACTGCACTACATCTCTCAATTACTGCACTACATCTCTCTATTACTGCACTACATCTCTCAATTACTGCACTACATCTCTCAATTACTGCACTACATCTCTCAATTACTGCACTACATCTCTCTATTACTGCACTACATCTCTCTATTACTGCACTACATCTCTCTATTACTGCACTACATCTCTCTATTACTGCACTACATCTCTCAATTACTGCACTACATCTCTCAATTACTGCACTACATCTCTCTATTACTGCACTACATCTCTCTATTACTGCACTACATCTCTCTATTATTGCACTACATCTCTCAATTACTGCACTACATCTCTCTATTACTGCACTACATCTCTCAATTACTGCACTACATCTCTCTATTACTGCACTACATCTCTCTAGTACTGCACTACATCTCTCAATTACTGCACTACATCTCAATTACTGCACTACATCTCTCTATTACTGCACTACATCTCTCTATTACTGCACTACATCTCTCTAGTACTGCACTACATCTCTCTATTACTGTACTACATCTCTCAATTACTGCACTACATCTCTCTATTACTGCACTACATCTCTCAATTACTGCACTACATCTCTCTATTACTGCACTACATCTCTCTAGTACTGCACTACATCTCTCAATTACTGCACTACATCTCTCTAGTACTGCACTACATCTCTCAATTACTGCACTACATCTCTCAATTACTGCACTACATCTCAATTACTGCACTACATCTCTCAATTACTGCACTACATCTCTCTATTACTGCACTACATCTCTCAATTACTGCACTACATCTCTCTATTACTGCACTACATCTCTCTACTACTGCACTACATCTCTCAATTACTGCAGTGTATTTATAAATTACTGCAGTATATTCATCACTTTGCATTACTGCACTACATCTCTCAATCACTGCAGTGTATTTATCAACTACTGCAGTATATTCATCACTTTGCATTACTGCAGTACATTAATCAATCACTGCAGTGTATTTATCAACTACTGCAGTATAATTGTCTATTACTGCAGTACATGTGTCAATTACTGCAATATATTCATCAATTACTGCAATATATGTATCATTTACTGCAATACAATTATCAACTACTGCAGTGTATTTATCAACTACTGCAGTATATTAATGAATTACTGCAGTATATTCAGCACCTTGTATTACTGCAGTGCATTTATCAATTTCTGCAGTATATTAATGAATTACTGCAGTATATTTATCAATCACTACAGTATATTCATCACCTTGTATAACTGCAGTACATTTATCAATTACTGCAGTATATTTATCAATTACTGCAGTATATTTATCAATTACTGCAGTATATTTATCATCTTGTATTACTGAGGTATATTTATGAATTACTACTGTATATTTATTATCTTGAATTACTGCAGTATATTTTTCACCTTGTAATACTGCAGTACCATTATGTATTATATTTAGCATCCCGTATTCCTGCAGTATATTTATCAATTACTGCAGTATATTTATCATCTTTAATTACTGCGGTTTATTTATCATCTTGCATTACTATAGTATATTTATGAATTACTGCAGTATATTCATCATCTTTAATTACTGCCGTTTATTTATCATCTTGAATTACTGCAGTATATTTATGAATTACTGCAGTATATTTATCATCTAGTATGACATGCAGAGACAAACTTACCATCTCCTTCGATCACACGGTTGCAGTGATAGCAAACATCTCCAAAGAGCTAAAAAGAACAAAGACAGTTAGCACTGACCAAGACAACAACAACATACTGTATATTATTAATATTAGTCAAGACAACAACAACATACTGTATATTATTAATATTAGACAAAACAACAAAAACAACGCGAGCGGGATTTTATCATGTTTTATTAAACTGCAGCAATGTGATCAGATCCATGCAAACCAGCACAAACAGAAAAATATATCGAAATTCTGCAAGTAAGTGAGGATTTTCTTTGTTTCGTAAATCTATACAAAAATTAATACAAAATTAACAATATATATATATATATATATATATATATATATATATATATATATATATATATATATATATTGATATTGATATTAAAAACAATCATTTTAATATAAAAATTGTCTAACTCAAGGCCTGGGGGCCAGATGTGGCCCGCTACTTCATTTTATTAGTAAATAATATATATGAATAAAGTGCTGTAACTTTTCTTACTAAATGTATTCTTTCTTTCTATTTTAGGAGACAACATGTACTCCATGTTATCTCAATTGATGTTAACCTAAATATTGTCTAATTATGCAAAATTATATGATCAAACAATCAAACCATTTTTTTTTAAATATAAATAAATAATAATAATAATGATTTCAAAGCAAGTTATCCATCAAATTGTGCGATGCAAAAGCAGCAATAGGTTTCATGGTGAAATTGGGAAATGTACTGTTGTTTTTACAGCATTTTTCTCTAAATGAAAAAAAATAGTACTTTTTTTACTGTAATAAACTGTGGTGCCATTTTGGCATTTAAAGTAATAGAGCGAAAAACTTACAGTTGCTGTAAAAAAAAACTGGCAACTCAGGTGCCAAAATTTTACTGTAAAATTGCATTTTTTTTTAATTTATAGGAAAAAAAGAAATTTACATTTTACAGTAAAATTCTGGCAACTGAGCTGCTCTTTTTAAACCATAAAAACAGCAGTATTGTTTTTCCATTTACAGTAAAATACACTACATTTTGAGGTGAAATGATTGCACATTATCATATATATATATATATTTAAACATTTTTGTTTAAAATAAACAAATGTACGTTTTACAGTAAAAGTCTGGCAACTGAGCTCCTTTTTTTAACCATAAACACAGCAGTACTGTTTTCCATTTACAGTAAAATACACTACATTTTGAGGTGAAATTATTGCAACTTAGCATATATTTTTTTAACATTTCTGTTTAAAAAAAAAAAAGTACTTTTTACATTAAAATTCTGGCAACTGGGCTGCTTTTTTTTAAGCCATAAAAACAGCAGTACTGTTTTTCCATTTACAGTAAAATACACTACATTTTCAGGTGAAATTATTGCAACTTATCATATATTTTTTTTTACATTTTTGTTTAAAAAAAACTAATGTAAATTTTACAGTAAAATTCTGACAACTGAGCTGTATTTGTTTTAACCACAAAAAACAGCAGTAAAATACACGGCATTTTGAGGTGAAATTATTGCAACTTAGCATTTTTTTCAAACATTTTTGTTTAGGAAAAACAAATGTACATTTTACAGTAAATTCTGGCAACTGAGCTGCTTTTTTTAACCACAAATACAGCAGTACTGTTTTGCATTTACAGTAAAATACACTACATTTTCAGGTGAAATTATTGCAACTTAGCATATATTTTTTAACATTTTTGTTAAAAAAAAACCTAATGTACTTTTTACAGTAAAATTCTGGCAACTGAGCTGCTTTTTTAAAGCCATAAAAACAGCAGTACTGTTTTCCATTTACAGTAAAATACTCTACATTTTCAGGTGAAATTGTTGCAACTTATCATATATTTTTTTTTACATTTTTGTTTAAAAAAAACTAATGTAAATTTTACAGTAAAATTCTGACAACTGAGCTGTATTTGTTTTTACCACAAAAAACAGCAGTAAAATACACTACATTTTGAGGTGAAATTATTGCAACTTAGCATATATTTTTAAACATTTTTGTTTAAAAAAAACTAATGTACTTTTTACAGTAAAATTCTGGTAACTGTGCTGCTTTTTTAACCATAAACATAGCAGTACTGTTTTTCCATATACAGTAAAATACACTACATTTTCAGGTGAAATTATTGCAACTTATCATATATATTTTTTTACATTTTTGTTTGAAAAAACTAATGTAAATTTTAATGTAAAATTCTGACAACTGAGCTGCTTTTGTTTTAACCACAAAAACAGCAGTAAAATACACAACATTTTGAGGTGAAATTATTGCAACTTAGCATTTTTTTTAAACATTTTTGTTTAGGAAAAACAAATGTACATTTTACAGTAAAATTCTGCTAACTGTGCTGCTTTTTTAACCATAAAAATAGCAGTACTGTTTTTCCATTTACAGTAAAATACACTACATTTTGAGGTGAAATTATTGCAATTTAGCATATTTTTTTTAACATTTTTGTTAAAAAAAAACTAATGTACTTTTTACAGTAAAATTCTGGCAACTGAGCTGCTTTTTTTTAAAGCCATAAAAACAGCAGTACTGTTTTTCCATTTACAGTAAAATACTCTACATTTTCAGGTGAAATTATTGCAACTTATCATACATTTTTTTTTACATTTTTGTTTAAAAAAACTAATGTCAATTTTACAGTAAAATTCTGGCAACTGAGCTCCTTTTTTTAACCATAAAAAAAGCAGTTCTGTTTTCCATTTACAGTAAAATACACTACATTTTGAGGTGAAATTATTGCAACTTAGCATTTTTTTTTTTTTTTTAATTTAAAAAAAAAAAAAAAGTACTTTTTACAGTAAAATTCTGGCAACTGAGCTGCTTTTTTTTTAAGCCATAAAAACAGCAGTACTGTTTTCCATTTACAGTAAAATACACTACATTTTCAGGTGCAATTATTGCAACTTATCATATATATTTTTTTACATTTTTGTTTAAAAAAACTAAAGTAAATTTTACTGTAAAATTCTGGCAACTGAGCTGCTTTTGTTTTAACTACAAAAAACAGCAGTAAAATACACTACATTTTGAGGTGAAATTATTGCAACTTATCATATACATTTTTTTAACATTTTTGTTTAAAAAAAACTAATGTAAATTTTACAGTAAAATTCTGGCAACTGAGCTGCTTTTTTTAAAACCATAAAAACAGCAGTACTGTTTTTTCCCATTTACAGTAAAATACACTACATTTTCAGGTGAAATTATTGCAACTTAGCATTTTTTTTTTAACATTTTCGTTTAAAAAAAATAATGTACTTTTTACATTAAAATTCTGGCAACTGAGCTGCTTTTTTTCAGCCATAAAAACAGCAGTACTGTTTTTCCATTTACAGTAAAATACACTACATTTTCAGGTGATATTATTGCAACTTATCATACATTTTTTTTTACATTTTTGTTTGAAATAACAAATGTAAATTTTACTGTAAAATTCTTGCAACTGAGCTGCTTTTGTTTTAACCACAAAAACAGCAGTAAAATACACTACATTTTGAGGTGAAATTATTGCAACTTAGCATTTTTTTTCAAACATTTTTGTTTAGGAAAAACAAATGTACATTTTACTGTAAAATTCTGGTAATTGTGCTGCTTTTTTAACCATAAAAATAGCAGTACTGTTTTTCCATTTACAGTAAAATACACTACATTTTGAGGTGAAATTATTGCAACTTAGCATATATTTTTTAACATTTTTGTTAAAAAAAAAACTAATGTACTTTTTACAGTAAAATTCTGTTAACTGAGTTGCTTTTTTTTAAGCCATGAAAACAGCAGTACTGTTTTTCCATTTACAGTAAAATACACTACATTTTCAGGTGAAATTATTGCAACTTATCATATATATTTTTTTATATTTTTATTTAAAAAAACTAATGTAAATTTTACTGTAAAATTCTGGCAACTGAGCTGCTTTTGTTTTAACTACAAAAAACAGCAGTAAAATACACTACATTTTCAGGTGAAATTATTGCAACTTAGCATTTTTGTTTAGGAAAAACAAATGTACATTTTACAGTAAAATTCTGCTAACTGTGCTGCTTTTTTAACCATAAAAATAGCAGTACTGTGTTTCCATTTACATTAAAATACACTACATTTTGAGGTGAAATGATTGCACCTTATCATATATATTTTTTTAACATTTTTGTTTAAAAAAAAAAAACTAATGTAAATTTTACAGTAAAATTCTGGCAACTGAGCTGCTTTTTTTAAAACCATAAAAACAGCAGTACTGTTTTTTTCCATTTACAGTAAAATACACTACATTTTCAGGTGCAATTATTCCAACTTAGCATATATATTTTTTTACATTTTTGTTTAAAAAAACTAATGTAAATAACTTAGCTTATTTTTTTCAACATTTTAGTTTAAAAAAAACTAATGTACTTTTTACAGTAAAATTCTGGTAACTGTGCTGCTTTTTTAACCATAAACATAGCAGTACTGTTTTTCCATTTACAGTAAAATACACTACATTTTCAGGTGAAATGATTGCACCTTATCATATATATTTTTTTAACATTTTTGTTTTAAAAAAAAAACTAATGTAAATTTTACAGTAAAATTCTTGCAACTGAGCTGCTTTTGTTTTGACCACAAAAAACAGCATTAAAATACACTACATTTTGAGGTGAAATTATTGCAACTTAGCTTATTTTTTTCAACATTTTAGTTTAAAAAAAACTAATGTACTTTTTACGGTAAAATTCTGGAAACTGTGCTGCTTTTTTAACCATAAAAATAGCAGTACTTTTTTTCCATTTACATTAAAATACACATTTTGAGGTGAAATGATTGCACCTTATCATATATATTTTTTTAACATTTTTGTTTTAAAAAAAACTAATGTAAATTTTACAGTAAAATTCTGGCAACTGAGCTGCTTTTGTTTAAAACCATAAAAACAGCAGTACTGTTTTTTTTCCATTTACAGTAAAATACACTACATTTTCAGATGAAATTATTGCACCTTAGCATATTTTTTTTTACATTTTATTTTTTTTCCAATTTGTCGCACTTTTACTATTATTATTTTGCAATTTTTTACTTTTTATTCGACCCCTTTTACCGTATTGCTTTTGCACTATCTTGTTCAGCTCATTCATTGTTTATGTTTGTTTTTTTGCTGTATGCTTTTTAACCTGTAAAGCACTTTTGGTTCAATTTAAAAATTGCTGTAAATGTGCTACATAAATAAAGTTGCCTCGCCTTGCCTACACTTTGAAGTGGAATTATTGCAACTTAGCATATTGTTTTTTACATTTTAGTTGTTTTAAAATGTATTAATAAAATGCATTAAAAAAATGGCGTAATAATAGTATTCACTGTTAGAAGCGGCTCTGTGGGGCCAAACACAACTGCGACTGTGGCCCTCAGTGAAAAGGACTTTGACACCTCCCCCTAGTGGCAACATCCGGTGCCTACAACAGAAAGTCTGAGGTCGGGTACTACCTGGTTGTAGTGGGTCTCACAGTACGCCAGGCCCTTGCGCTCGTAGTGACGATGTCCCAGGAAGGGTTTCTCACACTTTGCACACACAAAATGCTGCAACACACCGACGGCCAAGCGCACACACACACACACGCACACACACACACACACACACACACACACACACACACACACACACACACACACACACACACACACACACACACACACAGTTAGTTGCACATCAAGACTGTCTGCCAGTCTCACTTCCAAAAGCTAAAGCAGGGATTAAAAACAGCATTTTTCAAACCCAACACATTGCTGATGATTAGTAAGCGGGACTACTATCAGAGGCCGGGCGCGGGCTCCACAGTTGCCGTGTTTCCCTCACCATGTCGAAGTGGGTCTCGCAATAAGCGTGACCGTCTCGCTCGTAAAACCTGTGGCCGTGAAAGGCACGCTCGCACAGAGTGCAGACGTGGTGCTGCGTGAAAAGACAGATTCTAAGGTGGGTGAAATCATGGAGACAAAGTGAAACCTGCTCAGTGGCTTAGTGGTTACAGCAGGGGTCAGCAACCTTTTTGAAACCAAGAGCTATTCTTGGGTTCTGATTAATGCGAAGGGCTACCAGTTTGATACACACTTAAATAAATTGTATTTCTGACTGTCATTCCGTCTTACATTTTTTTTTCCTTTTACGGAAGGTTTTTTGTAGAGAATAAATGATGAAGGCTTCACGGTGGCAGAGGGGTTAGTGCGTCTGCCTCACAATACGAAGGTCCTGCAGTCCTGGGTTCAATTCCAGGCTCGGGATCTTTCTGTGTGGAGTTTGCATGTTCTCCCCGTGAATGCGTGGGTTCCCTCCAGGTACTCCGGCTTCCTCACACCTCCAAAGACATGCACCTGGGATAGGCCCCTCCCACCTCCAAAGACACGCACCTGGGGATAGGCCCCTCCCACCTCCAAAGACATGCACCTGGGGATAGGTTGATTGGCAACACTAAATGGTCCCTAGTGTGTGAATGTGAGTGTGAATGTTGTCTGTCTATCTGTGTTGGCCCTGCGATGAGGTGGCGACTTGTCCAGGGTGTACCCCGCCTTCCTCCCGATTGTAGCTGAGATAGGCGCCAGCGCCCCCCGCGACCCCGAAAGGGAATAAGCGGTAGGAAATGGATGGATGGATGAATAAATGATGAAAAAAACACTTATTTGAACGGTTTAAAAGGAGAAAACATGAAAAAAAAATACAAATTTAATTTTGAAAGATAATTTATCTTCAATTTCGACTCTTTAACATTCAAAATTCTACCGAAAAAGAAGAAGAGAGAAATGAGCTAATTCGAATCTTTTTGAAAAAATAAAAAAAATTATTTATGGAAGATCATTAGTCATTTTTCCTGATTAAGATTAATTTTAGAATGTTGATGACATGTTTTAAATAGGTTAAAATCCAATCTGCACTTTGTTAGAATATATAACAAATTGGACCAAGCTATATTTCTAACAAAGACAAATCATTATTTCTTCTAGATTTTCCAGAACAAAAATGTTAAAATAAATTCAAAAGACGTTGAAATAAGATGCCCTGCGATGAGGTGGCGACTTGTCCAGGGTGTACCCCGCCTTCCGCCTGATTGTAGCTGAGATAGGCGCCAACGCCCCCCGCGACCCCAAAAGGGAATAAGCGGTAGAAAATGGATGGATGGATGGATGAAATAAGATTTGGATTTAATTCTACATATTTTTTAGATTTGCCAGAATAATTTTCTTGAATTTTAATCACAAGTTTTAAGAAATATTTCACAAATATCCTTTGTCGAAAAAACAGAAGCTAAAATGAAGAATTAAATTAAAATGTATTTATTATTCTTTACAATGAAAAAAATAAATTTACTTGAACATTGATTTAAATTGTCAGGAAAGAAGAGGAAGGAATTTAAAAGGTAAAAAGGTATATGTGTTTAAAATTCCCAAAATCATTTTTAAGGTTGTATTTTTTCTCTAAAATTGTCTTTCTAAAAGTTATAAGAAGCAAAGTAAAAAAATGAATGAATTTATTCAAACAAGTGAAGACCAAGTCTTTAAAATATCCATCCATCCATCCATTTTCTACCGCTTATTCCCTTTCGGGGTCGCAGGGGGCGCTGGCGCCTATCTCAGCTACAATCGGGCGGAAGGCGGGGTACACCCTGGACATGTCGCCACCTCATCGCAGGGCGTCTTTAAAATATTTTCTTGGATTTTCAAATTCTGTTTGAATTTTGTCTCTCTTAGACTTAAAAATGTCGAGCAAAGCGAGACCAGCTTGCTGGTAAATAAATAACATTGAAAAAATAGAGGCAGCTCACTGGTAAGTGCTGCTATTTGAGCTATTTTTAGACCAGGCCAGCGGGCGACTCATCTGGTCCTTACGGGCGACCTGGTGCCCGCGTTGGTGACCCCTGCACTAAACGTGTTAAAAAATATGTTTAGTTTTTTCTTTTAAAATAAGTTTATATAGGAGTATCATTTGCCAGTATGACACCAAGTTAGATGGCAATAGTGTTAAATTTATGGTGTTTTGATCAGTTCAGTATTTGCTATCTGTTGCGCCTCACAAAGTGTTAATACTCTAAGTATTTACTACTGTTTGATTGAAAGGTGCGCCCAAGTTGTAGTTGTCATTAGCCAACTTGGAGGTGTCGCAATTGCCTTGTGAAATCGCTAATGCTAATCAGGAGCATGTCAATGGCAGAGCACTTTAGTTTTTTCTTATAAAATCTATTTTAATAGCAACATTTTAAAATGAGCTGCCGTCCAGTTGCTTTATTATCACATTTCTCAGTATCGTTTGCCAGTATGATACTAAGTTAGATGGCAATGGTGTGCTGGTCAGTTCGGTATTTGCTGCCTGTTGCGCCCTACAAAGTGGTAATACTCTAAGTATTTACTAGTTTGATTAAAATGTGCGCCATGGTTGTAGTTTTCATTAGCCAACTTGGAGGTGTTGCAATTCCATCCATCCATCTTCTTCCGCTTATCCGAGGTCGGGTCGCGGGGGCAACAACCTAAGCAGGGAAACCCAGACTTCCCTTTCCCCAGCCACTTCGTCTAGCTCTTCCCGGGGGATCCCGAGGCGTTCCCAGGCCAGCCGGGAGACATAGTCTTCCCAACGTGTCCTGGGTCTTCCCCGTGGCCTCCTACCGGTTGAACGTGCCCTAAAGACCTCCCTAGGGAGGCGTTCGGGTGGCATCCTGACCAGATCCCCGAACCACCTCATCGGGTGTTGCAATTGCCATGTGAAATCGCAAATGCTAATCAGGAGCATGTCAATGGCAAAGCCAATGTATATTAGCATCAAGCTAGCACATTAGCGGAAAAGTTATGTTGGAGTGTTTTATAGTCAATTACTTTGTTGGCATTAAAAAATGCAAAATTATTAGAGGTAGTTCGGCCGAGTCTGCTCTCAGTGCTGCTGGAGTGATCGCCGAGTGCTGAAGTGTAAAAGATGGACTTAGTACTAGTGAAACTTAACTCTGGTGGATTTGTACGTGATTGGCAGGATCCGGTCTGTGCTAAAAAAAGTACCGGGTTCCTAACAGGATGCTATTATTCATGTTTACATTGTTTTTTATGGAAAACCAATTTGATAAATGCATCTTGCACCGAACTTCACTGCCAGTGTGTTACAGGTAAAGGTGTTCCATGGTCTGACCTCCACATGCCACTGCTTGCCCATGGCGTTGACCACGCGGCCCTCGATGGGTCTCCTGCAGGCCCCGCAGATGGGAACCCCCATCTTGTCGTGACAGGGCAGACAGTAGAGCTCTCCCTTCAGCTCCCGGGCGTCGGCGGTCAGCTCCTTCCTGCGGGCCGGGAGGAACACGTCACGTGATTCATGTGTTCATCTCACAAGACTTTAGAGGTTAAACTAAAGGCATTAGTGGCCACATGCGTGGACAGCACCTTTTAGCTCTTATTTCCGAAGGTGTGTACACTACTGAATTGGGGTCTTATGGCCACTTGTGTGGACACGTATACTGCCATCTGGTGGTGTCAGAAGAGTATAACACACAATGGAATTTGGAAAAAAAAAGTGTAAAAATAAGAATCAGCATGTCACTAAACATAAAGTACACGCTTGTGTACTTATGGACTAAGTACACCATATCAAAAGATGATTCTTAATTTTCATTCTACTTCGGGTCCAATAAGCCCAAATAGCAAAGAGAAATAAAAAAAGCATGTAAACTAACAGCTTGGGCCTTAAAGCTGCACACTCCACATCATTAGGTCAATGCTTGTGATGTACAACTTGTGTATTTATAGGAAGATTGGAGTATTCATGCTGCAAAGCAGGGTTATGCAACAGGCAGCATGGGGGCCAAAGCCTGCTCGGGAATGACATCATAGTGGCCCCCGAGTTCGGTTCAAAACGTGCTCTTGTCTAGAGGAACTAGAACCACTTTAAACACATTAGCAGATTCTCGCCGCTTTAGCATCGTCACCTTGCTAGCAAACATAGAACATTGTCGTCCAAACTGGTGATTTACATAACTGAGGCGTTCCTCAAGGCACCCCTCTAAGTCCTCTCCTTATTTTTCATCATTTGATTTTTGGAACTAAGTTGTTGCTGTAACTTTTATACATCAGATGTAGTCAGTAATAATGTGTTCAACTTCTTTAGTTGTATTATTGGTGTTTCTCAAGGTTCTGTTTTAGGTCTTCTCCCTTTCGTCATCTGGTTAACAACAACAGAACTGTCTTCAGAGTAAAAATTCATAAAAAAAATACAAATTAACCATAAAAAGTAATTAAATTAAAAGCATTTAAAATAAAACAATAAAAGACAAATCAATAAGATAGAATAAAACAATAAAATACAAACAAATAAAACAGAATAAAACAATAAAAACAAATACGATAGAATAAAACAATAAAATAAAAAGCAATAAAACAAAATAAAATTATACAAGAAAAATCAACAATAAAGAATAAAACACTAAACGACAAATCAATAAAATATAATAAAACAATAAAAGACAAATCAATCAAATACAATAAAAAAATTTAAGACAAATCAATGAAATTGAATAAAACAATAAAATACATTATCAATGATAAAAAATAAAACAATAAAAACAAATCAATAAAATAGAATAAAATAATAAAACATAAATCAATGATAAAGAATAAAACTTTAAAAGACACATCAATTATAAAACAATAAAAGACAAATCAAATATAAAACAAAAGACAAATCAATAATAAAACAATAAAATATTAAATAAATAGATAAACAATAAAAGACAAATCAATAATAAAACAAAAAAAGACACATCAATAATAACAATAAAAGACAAATGAATAGTAAAACGCTAAAAGACACATCAACAATAAAACCATACAAGACAAAATATAATGAAACAATAAAAGAGAAATCAATAATAAAATAACAAGACACATCAATAGAACAATAAAATACACATCAATAATTAAACCATAAAAGACAAATAATAATAAAACAATAAAAGACAAATCAATAATAAAACAATAAAAGACACAAAAGTAATCAATCAATGTTTACTTATATAGCCCTAAATCACTAGTGTCTCAAAGGGCTGCACAAACCACAACACAAACTACTACGACATCCTCGGTAGGCCCACATAAGGGCAAGGAAAACTCACACCCAGTGGGACGTCGGTGACAATGATGACTATGAGAACTTTGGAATAAAAGAACAAAAGACACAATGTTGTGGTACATGCACAGTCTGCGTCTCCCTCCACTAGTGGATCACCCAGAGGACCCCCTGACAGTGCACCCGGACACGAACCCGCTCACGCTGATCGCAGCACGCCCACGCACCTTCTAGCATGCAGACGATCAGTCAACCTGCACACCTGTGACTGATGACGATGAGCTGCTTAAAAGACCAGTGGACCCAGGGATCCTCACGGGAACTTAGTTCTCACATGGTGGATCTACTACCTCGCTCGTTACCTGTTTCCTTGTTACCTTCCGTTCCCCTGATCCCTGTGTCTCCCACTCTTCTCACAGCGCTCGTGTCACCACTGCTGTTTCCCTCCTGGACCTGTTTCCCTTCCTGGATCCCCGACCTTCTCTTTGGACTTTAGACCCGCTCTCCCGCCTTTGGCCCCCCTCGCTTGGACTTTGGACTTCCCTGCCTGCCTCGCCCTTGTCTGACAGCACAGCGTCTCCAACACGTTGGTAACACACACTCCAATTAAATACTTCACATAGTCATACACCATACACACTCTTGGGTTTTTGACACACACCATTCTATATTTCATTAGTATTGTCTATTATTATTGTTTAGTATTCTCATTATATATGTATATATTTACTATTTATATAATATATTTAACACTGCCACCTGGTGTTAGTCTGCCGTCATCTCCCCACTTAGTAAAACACAACACACATCACTAAAATAATAAAAGACACATCAATAAAAGCATAAAAGACACATCAATAAAATAACAAAAGTCACATCAATAAAAGAATGAAATACACATCTATAAAACAATAAAAGTCACATCAATACAAGAATAAAATACACATCTATAAAACAATAAAAGACACATCAATAAAAGCATAAAAGTCACATCAATACAAGAATAAAATACACATCTATAAAACAATAAAAGACACATCAATAAAAGAATAAAATACACATCTATAAAACAATAAAAGACACATCAGTAAAAGCATAAAAGTCACATCAATACAAGAATAAAATACACATCTATAAAAAAATAAAAGACACATCAATAAAAGAATAAAAGTCACATCCATAAAAGAATAAAATACACATCTACAAAACAATAAAAGTCACATCAATAAAATAATAAAAGACACATCAATGAAAGCATAAAAGACACATCAATAAAAGAATAAAAGTTACATCAATAAAATATTAAAATACACATCTATAAAACATTAAAAGACACATCAATAAAATAATAAAATACACATCTATAAAACAATAAAAGACACATCAATAAAGCATAAAAGTCACATCAATAAAATAATAAAATACACATCTATAAAACAATAAAAGTCACATCAATAAAATAATAAAATTCACATCTATAAAACAATAAAAGACACATCAATAAAAGAATAAAAGACACATCAATAAAAGCATAAAAGACACATCAATAAAATAATAAAATACACATCTATAAAACAATAAAAGACACATCAATAAAATAATAAAATACACATCTATAAAACAATAAAAGACACATCAGTAAAAGCATAAAAGTCACATCAATAAAAGAATAAAAGACACATCTATAAAACATTAAAAGACACATCAATAAAAGCATAAAAGTCACATCAATAAAAGAATAAAATACACATCTACAAAACAATAAAAGTCACATCAATAAAATAATAAAAGACACATCAATAAAAGCATAAAAGACATCAATAAAAGAATAAAAGTCACATCAATAAAATAATAAAATACACATCTATAAAACAATAAAAGACACATCAATAAAAGCATAAAAGACACATCTATAAAACAATAAAAGACACATCAATAAAAGAATAAAAGACACATCTATAAAACAATAAAAGACACATCAATAAAAGCATAAAAGTCACATCAATAAAAGAATAAAATACACATCTATAAAAGAATAAAAGTCACATCAATAAAAGAATAAAATATACATCTATAAAAGAATAAAAGACACATCAATAAAAGAATGAAAGACAGAGGACGACAAGACATTTTTCCAGAAGGTTCCTAAAAACAGTTGAGTGCTTTTGTTACTCTGACCAATAGAATTGAATTATTATTATTATATTTATATAGCGCTTTTTCTCTAGTGACTCAAAGCGCTTTACATAGTGAAATAGAACTGTGGAGGACGTACAGTAGGTGAGACTATTAGTAGAGGAAGAAGTCCACGCTCTCGGCCCTAGCTTTTTGGAAATGTGGCCCCCACACAAAGTTGGTGACAGGTGAGGAAGAGGAAGAGGAAGTAGATCTTACCCACAGTTGTTGCAGTTAAAGTGGTCAGGGTGGTAGGGGTCGTTCTTGAAGAGGAGGGGCTGCTCCTCAATGATGGCGTGACACTTCTGACAGATGTACTTGCCCAGACCGCGCGCTTTCTCCCGGTTGTGGCACGGACGACACAGGTGCCTGGTGGCGGACACACAGCGACACGCTGACAATCCTTATCGGACAAAAACAAAAACCGGTATCCACGGTGCAGCGGACAACCTTCCGGCGTTCTTGACGAATCCCACGTCGGCGAGCACGGCCTGGCAGATGTCGCAGCAGAAACATTCCGGATGCCAGCTGTTGTTCATGGCCTTGATGACACGGCCGATGATGAACTCACCTGAGGAAGAAACACCTGGCCGTCAGCGGCCGCAGGCTCCTGGATTAGGACAGGTGTGTGTTCCCTGGACTCACCACACTGGTGGCAGCACGGAGCGAAGAGCATCTGGAAGTCATGTTCACAGTACTTCCTGTCTTCAAACTGAAAAACACCTCACTGTCAGCACAAACGACTCCATTTCATTACCATTCCTGAAATGTCTGTCAGTGACCGGATCTATGATGCAATGTAGGGTTGTTTACTGGTACTAGTATAGTACTGCAATACTAATGAATCAAAAACGGTACTATACCATGTTTGAAAAGTACCGTTCCCCCGCCCCCATTTTTTTTTTTTAATTTAACGTGCGCATCGTCACATCATGACATTGGTGGTTTTACGAGCAGAGGAGCATGTTTGGCAGCGCACACACACCGAGTACTTACAAGCAGACAGTGTGTGGACAGAAAAAGGAGAATGGACGCATTTTGGATTAAAAAGTAAAGATAAAGTGAATTATATTTATATAGCGCTTTTCTCTAGTGACTCAAAGCGCTTTACATAGTGAAACCCAATATCTAAGTTACATTTAAACCAGTGTATATATATATATATATATAAATATATATATATATATATATATATATATATACATATACTGTATGTGTGTGTGACAGCGGTACTCACTTTTTAACCAACAAAAGAAGCACAGAAAAATGTTGATTAGGTGGCAGATATATATTTGCAAGGGAATTTTCAAGAAGGATATTTAAAGAGAGACAAGATCTTGTGAGACGAGGTCGGCCGACCCCGGAAACAAGTTAAGCTGTCGTGGCGGTGAAACGGTTTGTCTGCCACCAGTGCCTCCATGGAAGTGAAGTGAAGTGAATTATATTTATATAGCGCTTTTCTCTAGTGACTCAAAGCGCTTTACATAGTGAAAACCCAATATCTAAGTTACATTTACACCAGTGTGGGTGGCACTGGGAGCAGGTGAGTAAAGTGTCTTGCCCAAGGACACAACGGCAGTGACTAGGATGGCGGAAGCGGGAATCGAACCTGCAACCCTCAAGTTGCTGGCACGGCCGCTCTACCAACCGAGCTATTCCGCCCTGGTATAGTTGAAGTTATAACACTTAAACGCCCTCAGGAAGAGCTGCTTTAAGACATGGCTAGCTCGCTAGTAGCTAACGTCCATCCACAGTGTTTTACTTCTAAATCACTAATCCCGGCCTCCGCGGCGACAAACAAAGTAGGTTTCTTACAAGTACCATTATCACTGCAGGACGAGGAATAGCTAAACATGCTTCACTACACACCGACGTCACAATGTAAACAAATGCAACGGGTGGATCTACACCTGGCATCCACTGTAATGATACCAAGTACAATACCGTATCTAGTCGATACTACTAGGATGCTTTTAAAGAAGACTTTTTAAGATATATGCATACTAGTTAGCGACTTGTCCAGGGTGTACACGCCTTCCGCCCGATTGTAGCTGAGATAGGCGCCAGCACCCCCCGCGACCCTGAGGGGAATAAGCGGTAGAAAATGGATGGATGGATGGATGGATAGTTCTAGCTTTTAGGTTTTTCTCGTTTTTATTTTTATTATCTTTTTATTTTTATTTAGTTTAATACACTGTAGCACTTTGAGGTTGTTTATAAACACATGAGAACTTTGAATATGACCAATGTATGATCCTGTAACCACTTGGTATCGGATTGATACTTAAATGTGTGGTATCATCCAAAACTAATGTAAAGTATCAAAGAAGAGAAGTGATTATTACATTTTAACAGAAGTGTAGATAGAACATGTTGAAATGGAAATTAAACATATATTAACAGTAAATCGGGCGGAAGGCGGGGTACACCCTGGACAAGTCGCCACCTTATCGCAGGATTGTAGCTGAGATCGGCGCCAGCGCCCCCCGCGACCCCAAAAAAGGGAATAAGCGGTAGAAAAGGGATGGATGGATTAACAGTAAATGAACAAGTCGATTATTAATAATTTTTTACAGTTTGTCCTTTATAATGTGTACAAAATAGGTGTATAAATGACACAATATGTTACTGCATACATCAGGAGACTAATTAGGAGCCTTTGTGTGTTTACTAACTACTAAAAGACAAGTTGTCTAGTATGTTCACTATTTTATTTAAGGGCTAAATTACAATAATAAACATATGTTTAATGTACCCTAAGATTTTTTCTTCAAATAAAGCCAATAATGCCATTTTTGTGGTCCCCTTTACTTAAAAAAGTATCGAAAAGTACGGAAATACATTTGGGTACCGGTACCAAAATAATGGTTTCAGGACAACCCCGGTGCAATGGCAGCTAAAGAAGAGCATTACCTCATAGAAGAGCATTACCTCATAGAAGAGCATCACCTCATAGAAGAGCATTACCTCATAGAAGAGCATGACCTCATAGAAGAGCATGACCTCATAGAAGAGCATGACCTCATAGAAGAGCATGACATCATAGAAGAGCATGACCTCATAGAAGAGCATTACCTCATAGAAGAGCATGACCTCATAGAAGAGCATGACCTCATAGAAGAGCATGACATCATAGAAGAGCATGACCTCATAGAAGAGCATGACCTCATAGAAGAGCATTACCTCATAGAAGAGCCTGACCTCATAGAAGAGCATTACCTCATAGAAGAGCATGACCTCATAGAAGAGCCTGACCTCATAGAAGAGCATTACCTCATAGAAGAGCATGACCTCATAGAAGAGCATGACCTCATAGAAGAGCATGACATCATAGAAGAGCATGACCTCATAGAAGAGCATGACCTCATAGAAGAGCATTACCTCATAGAAGAGCCTGACCTCATAGAAGAGCATTACCTCATAGAAGAGCATGACCTCATAGAAGAGCATGACATCATAGAAGAGCATGACCTCATAGAAGAGCATTACCTCATAGAAGAGCATGACCTCATAGAAGAGCATGACCTCATAGAAGAGCATGACATCATAGAAGAGCATTACCTCATAGAAGAGCATTACTTCATAGAAGAGCATGACCTCATAGAAGAGCATGACCTCATAGAAGAGCATTACCTCATAGAAGAGCCTGACCTCATAGAAGAGCATTACCTCATAGAAGAGCATGACCTCATAGAAGAGCATGACCTCATAGAAGAGCATTACCTCATAGAAGAGCATGACCTCATAGAAGAGCATTACCTCATAGAAGAGCATTACCTCATAGAAGAGCATTACCTCATAGAAGAGCATTATCTCATAGAAGAGCATTACCTCATAGAAGAGCATGACCTCATAGAAGAGCATTACCTCATAGAAGAGCATTGCCTCATAGAAGAGCATTACCTCATAGAAGAGCATTACTTCATAGAAGAGCATTACCTCATAGAAGAGCATTACCTCATAGAAGAGCATTATCTCATAGAAGAGCATTACCTCATAGAAGAGCATGACCTCATAGAAGAGCATGACCTCATAGAAGAGCATTGCCTCATAGAAGAGCATTACCTCATAGAAGAGCATTACTTCATAGAAGAGCATGACCTCATAGAAGAGCATTACCTCATAGAAGAGCATTACCTCATAGAAGAGCATTACTTCATAGAAGAGCATGACCTCATAGAAGAGCATTACCTCATAGAAGAGCATTACCTCATAGAAGAGCATGACCTCATAGAAGAGTATTACCTCATAGAAGAGTCCCTCGGGGAACTGCTGGAAACACTGGGCGCACACGAAGCACTGCTCGTGGTACAGCTCGCCGTTGCTGTTGACGATCTTCTCCGCCGGAGCAAAGCCGCTCTTGCAGCGCTCGCACATGGCGTTGGCCAGCGCGTTGGCCATGTTGCTGCAGGGTAGAGAAGGACGGCCCCCATCAGCACCATCGCAACACTACATAGATCACAGACCGAGACAGCGGAGAAGAGCAGAGGCCACAAACCAGTCTGTTTCCCACCGAGAGACGAACGTTTTGTAAGAGGAAATGACAGTTAAGGAATACGCCTATTTCATAAATAACATTTAATTAGGGACTTTCTGCACGATCTCAGATAAGGAATGAGCAACACTGCAATATGATGCATTTCAACACTGCACTAGGAAAGTAGGAGAGGTATTGAGGCATGACAAAACACTCACACACCCTTTTTTTATAGGGGTCACTTTTATTTTGCAGTTGATTCTTCTTTTGCGTATCTGCACCTGCGGTTCCCACACAAGGTTGCAACATTGTTTGTCAACACTGTCTGCTCTCATTTTCTCGCACATTTAACCCTCTGATGTTCTGTGTACCTACACTCTGTCCTTCTCCTGTCTGGGCCTGCTGTGTGTGTTTGTGTGTGTGTGTTTTTGGTACACAGAACATCAATTTCCACACTTCTATTAGCCCCGGGTCATCTTATATGTAATAAAAATGTGTAGGGGGGGTTTATGTCAACACTATCTGCTCTCATTTTCTCGCACATTTCACCCTCTGATGTTCTGTGTACTTACACTCTGTCCTCCTCCTGTGTGTGTGTGTGTGTGTGTGTGTGTTTTTGGTACACAGAACATCAATTTCCACACTTCTATTAGCCCCGGGTCATCTTATATGTAATAGAAATGTGTAGGGGGGGGGGTGTATGTCAACACTATCTGCTCTCATTTTCTCGCACATTTGACCCTCTGATGTTCTGTGTACCTACATTCTGTCCTCCTCCTGTCTGGGCCTGCTTTGTGTGTGTGTGTTTTTGTGTGTGTGTGTGTGTGTGTTTGTTTGTGTGTGTGTGTGTGTGTGTGGTACACAGAACATCAATTTCCACACTTCTATTAGCCCCGGGTCATCTTATATGTAATAGAAATGTGTAGGGAGGGGGTGGGGGGGTGGGGGGTATGTCAACACTGTCTGCTCTCATTTTCTCGCACATTTCACCCTCTGATGTTCTGTGTACTTACACTCTGTCCTCCTCCTGTGTGTGTGTGTGTGTGTTTTTGGTACACAGAACATCAATTTCCACACTTCTATTAGCCCCGGGTCATCTTATATGTAATAGAAATGTGTAGGGGGGGGGGTGTATGTCAACACTATCTGCTCTCATTTTCTCGCACATTTGACCCTCTGATGTTCTGTGTACCTACATTCTGTCCTCCTCCTGTCTGGGCCTGCTTTGTGTGTGTGTGTTTTTGTGTGTGTGTGTGTGTGTGTTTGTTTGTGTGTGTGTGTGTGTGTATGTGGTACACAGAACATCAATTTCCACACTTCTATTAGCCCCGGGTCATCTTATATGTAATAGAAATGTGTAGGGGGGGGTGTATGTCAACACTATCTGCTCTCATTTTCTTGCACATTTGACCCTCTGATGTTCTGTGTACCTACACTCTGTCCTCCTCCAGTCTGGGCCTGCTTTGTGTGTTTGTGTGTGTGTGTGTGTGGTACACAGAACATCAATTTCCACACTTCTATTAGCCCCGGGTCATCTTATATGTAATAGAAATGTGTAGGGAGGGGGTGGGGGGGTGGGGGGTATGTCAACACTGTCTGCTCTCATTTTCTCGCACATTTCACCCTCTGATGTTCTGTGTACTTACACTCTGTCCTCCTCCTGTGTGTGTGTGTGTGTGTGTGTGTGTGTGTGTGTGTGTGTGTGTGTGTGTGTGTTTTTGGTACACAGAACATCAACTTCCACACTTCTATTAGCCCCGAGTCATCTTATATGTAATAGAAATGTGTAGGGGGGTGTATGTCAACACTGTCTGCTCTAATTTTCTCGCACATTTCACCCTCTGATGTTCTGTGTACCTACACTCTGTCCTCCTCCTGTGTGTGTGTTTTAGTCACATCTGCAGAGAGATATGCAATGAAAACATGGCCGATCCGATCTAATCTTTTGTAGCAAGACACACGTCAACACAGTAAAACCATTGATTGATTGATAGATTGAAACTTGTATTAGTAGATTGCACAGTACAGTACATATTCCGTACAATTGACCACTAAATGGTAACACCCGAATAAGTTTTTCAACTTTTTTAAGTCGGGGTCTACGTTAATCAATTTTTGGTAGTAAATGGTTATTAAAGGGGTGATAGTATGATTTTTTTTCTACATTTAAAACAGTTCCTAAGATGTACCGTATTTTCCGGACTATAAGACGCACTAAAAATCCTTCTTTTCCCCTCAAAACTTGACAGTGCGCCTTATAACCCGGTGCGCCTAATGTACGGAATACTTCTGGTTGTGCTTACCAACCTCGAAGCTACTTTATTTGGTACACTGTGTAATGATAAGTGTGACCAGTAGATGGCAGTCACACATAAGAGATATGTGTAGGTTGCTATATCCATCCATCCATTTTCTACAACTCATTCCCTTCGGGGTTGCGGAGGGCGCTGGAGACTCAGCTGTAATCCCAGCTACAGTCGTGCGGAAGGCGGTGTACACCTTGGACAAGTCACCACCTCATCGCAGGGCCAAAACAGACAACATTCACACTTACATTTACACACTAGGGCCTATATGACGCAGGTAAACAACACCAACATTTTATATGTTCCATTGAAAATATAGAACATTAAACACTCAAAAATCCATCAAAATATTTTAGTAGGACTTTGATAAGCTATGAAGCTTGATGGATTGTACTGTGCGTCAACATAGGAATATTATTATGGTGTGTGTATAAGGTAAGACATATTATCTGGCGTTTTGTTTCGCGATATTATGCAAAAGCAACTTTTCTTACCTCCTGGTACCTATTGATCTGTATTTGAGATTTGCATAAATTCTGAAAAATTGCACGCATCCGCTTTTGTAGTCCGGGACGATTACTTAGTCGATAAGCTTCTTCTTTTTCTCTATCTTCTTGTTATGGGACATTCATCCTCCGCTGTTGCCATTTCTAATATGAAGTAGTGTAAATTTCTTACTCATATCTGTCAGCAAACTCGCCATGAAAGCGCTAAAACATACTGGTGTAGTGACTTTACATTATTCACCCAAGGATCTTGAGTTATTAGAGTTCCGGTCGGACGGTTTTTCACGGGAAACCTTTCTGGCGGATGAGGAGTCTGAATGTCATTCAAAGTTAGCGCCATCTTATGACACTTCTTCCACTCCCGTCCTTGCACGCTACACCGCTACAACAAAGACGACGGGGAGAAGACGCTGTCGAAGTTGAGCCACGTAAATAAGACCGCCCACAAAATGACGGTCAGAAAGCGACTTGAAGATGATGTGTAAAACATCATCTATGCAACATTTTGACCAAAGAACCACCATTACATGTTATGTAGACCACAAGGAAGTCCTTTCACTTTAGACATTTTTTTTATAATATCACTCATTTAATGCGCCCTTTAATTTGGTGCGCCTTATATACACCTTTGCTAGACCTATGAAATAATCTTTATTATCTTGCAAACCAAAGCAGCGCAAACAACTATTTCAACTGCACACGCTAGCACAAACGATTGGGACTGGTTTGGGGCGGTTTTGACATAGTTCTAACAAGAACTTGTTTATATCGAACAACAACTTAATTACATGTTAATAACATAAAAATCATAACTTAAAAACTATAACAGTTCCACCAAAACATTTTGCAGCACAATCTAGCACAAAAAATGGCTTAATTTGGACTTAATTTGGAGAACTGGAGGCTATGGTGACCATTGCTAAACCTATGAAATAATCTTTAATAACCCGGAAACGAAAGCAGCAAAAACAACTATTTTAACTGCACACACCAGGACAAACGATTGGGACTGGTTTGGGGGAGGTTTTGACATCGTAAGTACTTGATCATATGTAACAACAACTTAATTACATGTTAATTACATAAAAAACAAAAACGGTTAACTTAAAAACTTTAATAGTTCGACCCAAACAGTTTCGCAGCACAAACAGATGCGACTATTTTGGCTTAATTTGGAGATTTTGGGGGCTGGTTGACATTTGCTAGACCTAAGAAATAATATTTAATAACTCGGAAACGAAAGCAGCACAAATTAGCACAAAAGAATGAGACTATTTCAACAGAGTATTGCGACTCTTGTTGAATGATAGTTTAAGGCAGAGGTGTCAACCTCAAATACAGAGTGGGCCAAAATTTAAAACCGAACAAAGCCGCGGGCCGAGGTTGAACAAATTAACCTTTTAATAGGGACCCAAACAAGTTTTGCATTGAATATTGAACAAGCAAGGCTTATATAACTTTATAGTGACATGCAAAATCCAGTTTTAAATAATAATAATAATAATAAAAAAATATCAATGGCATGTCAAAAAAATGTTAATAGAAATTGAATGCTTCTTTTCGGCGGTGGGGTTGAGGTGGACGGGGTTTGGTGATAGCGGGGGGGTGTATATTGTAGCGTCCCGGAAGAGTTAGTGCTGCAAGGCGTTCTGGGTATTTGTTCTGTTGTGTTTATGTTGTCTTACGGTGCGGATGTTCTCCCGAAATGTGTCATTCTTGTTTGGTGTGGGTTCACAGTGTGGCACATATTTGTAACAGTGTTAAAGTTGTTTATACGGCCACCCTCAGTGTGACCTGTATGGCTGTTGACCAAGTATGTATTGCATTAACTTGTGTGTGTGTATAAGCCGCATATATTATGTGAGTGGGCCGGCACGCTGTTTGTATGGAGGAAAAGCGGACGTAGAGACAGGTTGTAGAGAACGCCAAAGGACGTGCCTTTAAAGCCCACCCCAAATATTGTTGTCCCGGATGAAATTCGGCAGTCTCCCGCGAAAATCGGGAGGGTTGGCAAGTAAGAGTATTAGCAGTGAATGCGGGCCAAGTGAAATTACACGGCGGGCCAGAGTTTGACACCCATGGTTTAAGGATACCATTCATAAAAAACATATTTATATATTCTCCTTTTATGAAACAAACCTAAAAGCCAACGCTATTTATTGTATTTCCACGACGGTATGTCATGTATGTCAAGAAAATACACGTTGAAGACTCCATGTCTACGTCAGTAAATATAGCATTTATATTTAGCCTCCATGTCATAGTCAGGATAGCAGTTGGCATTTTCTATTTGGCGTAGGAACTCCTCTCCCTGGCACAAAAATAGCCCTTACTCCGTGTTACGCTCCGGCAGACTTTTGGATCTATCCCTGCACAAACAGAATATCCCGATTCTTCACACTCTAAGACGTCAAGGCCGCGGTGTGGGTACCAACCCCGTAAGAGTTTATGTGTAGACAGAACGTGGTTTTCAGCAATGGGATCCGGGTCAGTCAACAAAGTGTAACATTAGGAAGGTGAGATTGTCTTACACAACCTGGACTAACACTCACTTTCACATCACTGGATGAACTCCACCATTTTAAACAATTTCAATATGAGGTATCAGTATTAATGACAGCTGTATTCAAGTATTTTTGACTTATCAAGTTATTACAGATGGACCCAAATGGTTTATCAGGGGAGTTTCCCATTATTAGTGGTATTTATAACCATTATTTGGAGCAAATATTTATCTGCAGTAAAAGCCGTTTAAACATGAATAGTATACATCAGTCAGTAAAGTCTCACAAGAACTCTAATAGTTGTCTTGTCGGATATCGAAACATATTTAGGGAGAATTATCGACAACAAGAATCAATTTAAATTCTTAAATTAATCCCCCCAAAATTGGGCTCCAACAAAAAGGGAACTTTTCTCTTGCAGAATGAATTGATTAACGTTGACTCCGACTTAAACAAGTTGAAACTTATTGGGGTGTTACCATTTAGTGGTCAATTGTACGGAATATGTACTGTACTGTGCAATCTACTAATACAAGTTTCATACAGTTCAATCAATCAATCAAGCAATCCATCCATCCATCATCTTCCGCTTATCCGAGGTCGGGTCGCGGGGGCAACAGCCTAAGCAGGGAAACCCAGACTTCCCTCTCCCCAGCCACTTCGTCTAGCTCTTCCCGGGGGATCCCGAGGCGTTCCCAGGCCAGCCGGGAGACATAGTCTTCCCAACGTGTCCTGGGTCTTCCCCGTGGCCTCCTACCGGTTGGACGTGCCCTAAACACCTCCCTAGGGAGGCGTTCGGGTGGCATCCTGACCAGATGCCCGAACCACCTTATCTGGCTCCTCTCCATGTGGAGGAGCAGCGGCTTTACTTTGAGTTCCTCCTGGATGGCAGAGCTTCTCACCCTATCTCTAAGGGAGAGACCCAAACTCATTTGGGCTGCTTGTACCCGTGATCTTATCCTTTCGGTCATGACCCAAAGCTCTTGACCATAGGTGAGGATGGGAACGTAGATCGACCGGTAAATTGAGAGCTTTGCCTTCCGGCTCAGCTCCTTCTTCACCACAACAGATCGGTACAACGTCCGCATTACTGAAGACGCCGCACCGATCCGCCTGTCGATCTCACCATCCACTCTTCCCTCACTCGTGAACAAGACTCCTAGGTACTTGAACTCCTCCACTTGGGGGAAAATTGGAAAATTGTAAATTGTTCAAGTGCAACAAGAAAAACACAATGTCAGAACCAGACATTGATTAAACGTCGTCATAAAGCATGTTGTTTTAAGGTTGTATTTGTGTAGTAGAATTATGGTTGGGAAGTGACCAAAATTCAATGGTCAAATCAACATCACAACCCAACATTGAACAAACGTCATCAAAAAGCATGTTGTTTCAACCTTGTATTTGTGTTGTTGACTATTGTTTGGAAAATAACCAAAATTCAATGTTCAAATCAACGTGAGAAACCAACATTGATTTAACAACGTCATAAAGCATGTTGTTTCAACGTTGTATTTGTGTTGTAGAATATTGGTTGGGAAATGACCATATTTCAATGGTCAAATCAACGTCAGAACCCAACATTGAACAAACGTCATCAAAAAGCATGTTGTTTCAACCTTGTATTTGTGTTGTTGAATATTGTTTGGAAAATAACCAAAATTCAATGGTCAAATCAACGTCAGAACCCAACATTGATTAAACAATGTCATAAAGCATGTTGTTTCAACGTTGTATTTGTGTAGTAGGATATTTGTTGGGAAATGACCATATTTCAAGGGTCAAATCAACGTCAGAACCCAACATTGATTTAACGTCGTCAAATAACATGTTGTTTCAATGTTGTATTTGTGTTGTTGACTATTGTTTGGAAAATAACCAAAATTCAAAGGTCAAATCAACGTCAGAACCCAACATTGATTAAACAATGTCATAAAGCATGTTGTTTCAACGTTGTATTTGTGTAGTAGGATATTTGTTGGGAAATGACCATATTTCAATGGTCAAATCAACGTCAGAACCCAACATTGATTTAACGTCGTCAAATAACATGTTGTTTTAACGTTGTATTTGTGTAGTAGGATATTGTTTGGAAAATGACCAAAATTCAATGTTCAAATCAATGTGAAAACCCAACATTGATTAAACATCGTCATAAAGCATGTTGTTTCACCGTTGTATTTGTGTTGCAGAATATTTGTTGGGAAATGACCAAATTTCAATGTTCAAATCAACACCACAACCCAACATTGAATAAATGTCATCTATAAGCATGTTGTTTCAACTTTGTATTTGTGTTGTTGACTATTGTTTGGAAAATAACCAAAATTCAAAGGTCAAATCAACGTCAGAACCCAACATTGATTTAACCTTGTCAAATAACATGTTGTTTCAACGTTGTGTTTGTGTTGTAGAATATTGGTTGGAAAATGACCAAAATTCAATGGTCAAATCAACATCACAACCTGATATTGATTAAGCGTTGTCAAAAAGCATGTTGTTTAGGGGTGGGCCAATTAGTGCGTTAATTATGAGTTAACTCATCAATCTATTAACGCCGACAATTATTTTATCGCACATTTGCGTATGTTGTTTACATGCTTTTATTTTGTTAACGCCTTTTCTTAACAAGATGGCGTCGCCCGGCGTGGAGGGGCTCTTGGTAAAGATGGAACATTTGGCAAAAATACCGGACAATTCTGCAAATGTCATGGCTGGCTTACAGCGTGGTCACTCCGGGATCACTTACGACCGCCAGACAATTCTGGATGTGGATAGATCGGGCCGTTTTGGACTGAATGAGGCGTGCTTGCTAGACCGGCTAGCTAGCATGGGAATACTTTGCCGGCTACATCCAGCGGCCTGTGAAGCAGCGGAGTATATGTGTTGTCTGTCTATTTATGAATAATGCAGACCAGGAGTGTTGGCTGAGTTCTTAACGTTTGCTTTCAGAGCGTGCATATCACAACATACAAGATGTCGTCATGGCGACACAACCTATACCGGGCTACCGCGCATGCTCCTCACTCCTGTTGCATGCTGGGTAGGGTAGTTCTTTTTTCCCCTGGCTCATAACATCACAATATAGTACCATGTATATGATGCCTTCAGTTTATCAAAGCACCAAGCAAAGAATCGGAAAATTCCCATCATATCAATTCCTAGATATGGTCATAATTATTTTAAGTGCACTACGCAGAATAAACACAACATTATTAATATTGCTAGTAAAGATATTTTGATCCAAAATTCCCTAAAACAGCCCACTACCTATAATATAGGTTTTTTAAACATAATAAAAAAAATGTTTCTGCTGTTACCTCAGAAATTGCCTGTTCAGATGTTATGATTGTGGCTCAGAGATTTGTATGTAGATTATATTTATTTTCCATAACAAACAGGATAACTTAAATACCCTGGCAGTGGCAATAAGCTTAAATGTTTGTATTTACATTTTTGGAGTTGATTTTCATAAAATATGCTATCAAACTGCTACTGTTTAACAAGGACTGATTTAAATTGTGTTTGCACAACAAATGTTTTGGCGCTTTTGTTCATGTGGGAGAATATTCCAATAAAGGTGCACTACACACTACTTTTGAATTCATTATTGGGCTTTGCGTATACAACGCAGTTAATCGCGATTAATCGGAGAAATAGTGCGATTACCTTCGATTAAAATTGTTAATCGTTGCCCAGCCCTAATGTTGTTTAAACGTTATGTTTGAGTTGTACAATATTGGTTGGAAAATGACCAACATTCAATGGCCAAATCAACATTGATTCAACGTCGTCAAAACGTGTAGTTTCAACGTTATGTTAGAGTTGCTCAAGGTCAGGACATAATTCAACAAGTTCTCAACCTTGTTTCAATGTCTTGTGCCTGCTGGACTCTTTGTCCGAGAAGAAGCAGAGTTGATTTGATCCCACCCCTTTTTCATTTCAAAACAATTACTAATATATTTGTTCACTTCCTGTTCTCCATTTGCACACAATTGGACCTCCATTAATTAAAAAAAATCGGTGTATCCCTAATTGTAATGCACATAAAGTACCACCAGGCTTAGTTTCTGCCCGTCGCCACCAAGTGTGACCTGGTCCTCCATGTACTTACGAGCGAGCATAAAAATCGCAAAACTCCTTGTAGACTTTGACGTCGCTCTTCCGCCTTTGGGACTTTGACACCGGGACCTCTGCCTCACTGCCCTCGGCCTCCCGAAACCCTTGATGGTGACCATTGATCCTGCCGGGCGGACCGTGGTCCCAGACTTCCCCGTCTTCGGGTATGGACGGCGGTAGAGCACGTCCGTTCATCTCTGCTCAAATTGTGGAGTGACGATAATCCGGCCGTAATCCAAAAAGCAAGAAACCAAAACACAGAGCTGGGTGTAGTCTCTCTCCCACTCTGGGGTGGAAGTACACACCCACCCACCCAGACACACTCCTTCTCTCACACATCCACTCTCTCTCTTTTCTCCTATCACACACACACACAGATTCTCCTGCCTGTCCCAACTCTCGAGCTATTCTTGGACAAGTTAGCAAAATAAAGAGCCAGCGGAGGTCACACACTCACACTCACCTACAACAACACAATTGATCATCCATCCATCCATTTTCTACCGCTTATTCCCTTTCGGGGTCGCGGTGGGCGCTGGCGCCTATCTCAGCTACAATCGGGCGGAAGGCAGGGTACACCCTGGACAAGTCGCCACCTCATCACAGGGCCAACACAGATAGACAACATTCACACTCACATTCACACACTAGGGCCAATTTAGTGTTGCCAATCAACCTATCCCCAGGTGCATGTCTTTGGAAGTGGGAGGAAGCCGGAGTACCCGGAGGGAACCCACGCATTCACGGGGAGAACATGCAAACTCCACACAGAAAGATCCCGAGCCTGGATTTGAACCCAGGACTGCAGGAACTTCGTATTGTGAGGCAGATGCACTAACCCCTCTGCCACCGTGAAGCCCACAATTGATCATATCCTAACAATTTCAGGTATGTGTTGTGTGTTTAGGTCCTATAACACATTATATTCCAATATTATTTCTAATGAAACCTCCTTTTGTTTTCATTTAAAGCAGAAAATCCAACAATGTACAATATGAAATTAGGTAATAAAGTACCATGGTACTCAAGAATTAGAAAAGGTACTATACTGCCTTTGAAAAATACACACTTACAAGCGGAAACAGCGTGGAGACAGAAAAGGGAGAATGGATGTATTTTGTCTTCAAAACTAACGATAAAAGTGACGCTATAAACCAGGGGTCACCAAGGCGGCCCGTAAGGACCAGATGAGTCGCCCGCTGGCCTGTTCTAAAAATAGCTCAAATAGCAGCACTTACCAGTGAGCTGCCTCTATTTTTAAAATGTTCTTTATTTACGAGCAAGCATGCACCTGGGGATAGGTTGATTGGCAACACTAAATGGTCCCTAGTGTGTGAATGTGAGTGTGAATGTTGTTTGTCTATCTGTGTTGGCCCTGCGATGAGGTGGCGACTTGTCCAGGGTGTACCCCGCCTTCCGCCCGATTGTAGCTGAGATAGGCGCCAGCGCCCCCCACGACCCCAAAAGGGAATAAGCGGTAGAAAATGGATGGATGGATACTAGCAAGCTGGTCTCGCTTTGCTCAACATTTTTAATTCTAAGAGAGACAAAAACTCAAATAGAATTTGAAAATCCAAGAAAATATTTCAAAGACTTTTATAGAGTGTTTTCCGTTCGGGCTCCAGTACTCTGGAATGCCCTCCCGGTAACAGTTCGAGATGCCACCTCAGTAGAAGCACTTAAGTCTCACCTTAAAACTCATCTGTATACTCTAGCCTTTAAATAGACCTCCTTTTTAGACCAGTTGATCTGCCGCTTCTTTTCTTTTTTCCTCTATGTCCCCCCCTCCCTTGTGGAGGGGGTTCGGTCCGATGACCATGGATGAAGTACTGGCTGTCCAGAGTCGAGACCCAGGATGGACCGCTCGCCTGTGTATCGGTTGGGGACATCTCTACGCTGCTGATCCGACTCCGCTTGGGATGGTTTCCTGTGGACGGGACTCTCGCTGCTGTCTTGGATCCGCTTTGAACTGAACTCTCGCGGCTGTCTTGGAGCCACTATGGATTGAACTTTCACAGTATCATGTTAGACCCGCTCGACATCCATTGCTTTCGGTCCCCTAGAGGAGGGGGTTGCCCACATCTGAGGTCCTCTCCAAGGTTTCTCATAGTCAGCATTGTCACTGGCGTCCCACTGGATGTGAATTCTCTCTGCCCACTGGGTGTGAGTTTTCCTTGCCCTTTTGTGGGTTCTTCTGAGGATGTTGTAGTCGTAATGATTTGTGCAGTCCTTTGAGACATTTGTGATTTGGGGCTATATAAATAAACATTGATTGATTGATTGACTTGGTCTTCACTTGTTTAAATAAATTCATTTTTTTACTTTGCTTCTTATAACTTTCAGAAAGAGAATTTTAGAGAAAAAATACAGCCTTAAAAATGATTTTAGGATTTTTAAACACATATACCTTTTTACCTTTTAAATTCCTTCCTCTTCTTTCCTGACAATTGAAATCAATGTTCAAGTATTTTTTTTATTATTTTTTTGTAAAGAATAATAAATACATTTTACTTTAATTCTTCATTTTAGCTTCTGTTTTTTTGCTGAAGAATATTTGTGAAATATTTATTCAAATTTACTATGATTAAAATTCCAAAAAATAATTCTGGCAAATCTGGAAAATCTTTAGAATCAAATTTGAACCTTATTTCAAAGTCTTTTAAATTTATTTTAAAATGTTTGTTCTGGAAAATCTAGAAGAAAAAATGATTTGTGTTTGTTAGAAATATAGCTTGGTCCAATTTGTTATATATTCTAACAAAATGTAGATTGGATTTTAACCTATTTAAAACATGTCATCAAAATTCAAAAATTAATCTTAATCAGGAAAATTTACTAATGATGTTCCATAAATTATTTTTTTAATTTTTTCAAAAAGATTCGAATGAGTTAGTTTTTCTCTTCTTTTTTTCGGTTGAATTTTGAATTTTAAAGAGTCGGAATTGAACATAAACTATGTTTCAAAATTTTCTTTTAATTTTTTTCCTGTTTTCTTCTCTTTTAAACCGTTCAAATAAGTGTTTTTTTCATCATTTATTCTCTACAAAAACCTTCCGTAAAAGGAAAAAAAATGTACGACACCATGACAGAAATCCCCATTTTTTTTATATATATAGATTTATTTATTAAAGGTAAATTGAGCAAATTGGCTATTTCTGGCAATTTTTTAAAGTGTGTATCAAACTGGTAGCCCTTCTCATTAATCAACACCCAAAAGTAGCTCTTGCTTTCAAAAAGGTTGGGGACCCCTGGTGTAAACACTGATGTGATAAGATCTGTAAGCGATGCTTTAAAACGTAGTTAGCTCGCGGCTAACGTCCATCTGCAGTGTTTTAGCTACTTCAAAATCACTAATCCTCACCCACATGGCGACAAATAAAGTAAGTTTCTTATAAGTATCACACCTGCAGAACGAGGAAGAGATAAACGTGCTTGGAATGTGGAAATCACAATCAGGAGGATACAATAGCTCACCGCTAACAGCAAGCTAGCACTCATGAATGTAAACAAATGGGAGGAACTATACAAATATCCACTGTAACGAAGTACAAGTGCCGTCTATAGTCGATACTACAGTGATTACATTGATAGTTTTTATCATCGCAAAATCTTTGGTCATTTTTATTGTTGATAAACTCTTGAAATGCGTCCCTGGACATAAAATAACTTAAATTATGACCAATGTATAATGATAAAAATAAATTTTACTTATAAGGCCCTTTTCTGAGCACTCAAGAACACCGAACGTATGATCCTGTAACTACTTGATATCAGATTCATATCCACATTTGTAGTAACAAAACATATGTTTCATGTACCATAAGATTTTCTGTTCAAAGAATAATAATATAATATTTGTAAAAAGCACTTTACATTGAGCAAACAACCTCAAAGTGCTACAGTGTATTAAAAAAATAAAATAAAAAGATAATAAAACAAGTAAAAATAAAAACTGAAACAGCTTATAGC
>NC_084623.1:5367755-5380255 GCF_033978795.1 Nerophis ophidion | reverse complement strand
TACCAATTTATAAGACTCTGAGGTGTACGGTTGTAAATTTAGCTAAAAATGTTAGCATGCTAACAGTTAGCATGTGTCAACTACCAATTTATAAGACTCTGAGGTGTCCAGTTGTAAATTTGGCAAAAAAAAGTTAGCGTGCTAACAGTTAGCATGTGTCAAGTACCAAGTCATATGACTTGACGTGTACTGTTGTAAATTTGGCTATAAAAAAGTTAGCATGCTAACAGTTAGCATGTGTCAAGCAACAATTTATAAGACCCTGAGATGATCAGCTGTAAATTTGGCAAAAAGAAGTTAGCATGCTAACAGTTAAGATGTGTCAAGTACCAAGTCATATGACTTGACGTATACGGTTGTAAATTTGGCTAAAAAAGTTAGCATGCTAACAGTTAACATGTGTCAAGTTATTAGGTTATAAGACTCTTGAGGTGTATGGCAAAAAAAGTTAGCATGCGAACGTTAACATGCTAACAGTTAACATGTTTCAAGTACCAATTTATAAGACTCTGAGGTGTACGGTTGTAAATTTGGCTAAAAATGTTAGCATGCTAACAGTTAGCATGTGTCAACTACCAATTTATAAGACTCTGAGGTGTCCGGTTGTAAATTTGGCAAAAAAAGTTAGCGTGCTAACAGTTAGCATGTGTCAAGTACCAAGTCATATGACTTGACGTGTACTGTTGTAAATTTGGCTATAAAAAAGTTAGCATGCTAACAGTTAGCATGTGTCAAGCAACAATTTATAAGACCCTGAGATGATCAGCTGTAAATTTGGCAAAAAGAAGTTAGCAAGCTAACAGTTAAGATGTGTCAAGTACCAAGTCATATGACTTGACGTATACGGTTGTAAATTTGGCTAAAAAAGTTAGCATGCTAACAGTTAACATGTGTCAAGTTATTAGGTTATAAGACTCTTGAGGTGTATGGCAAAAAAAGTTAGCATGCAAACGTTAACATGCTAACAGTTAACATGTTTCAAGTACCAATTTATAAGACTCTGAGGTGTACGGTTGTAAATTTGGCTAAAAAATGTAGCATGCTAACAGTTAGCATGTGTCAAGTGCCAATTTATAAGACTCTGAGGTGTACGGTTGTAAATTTGGCTAAAAAATGTAGCATGCTAACAGTTAGCATGTGTCAAGTGGCAATTTATAAGACTCTGAGGTGTACGGTTGTAAATTTGGCTAAAAAAGTTAGCATGCTAACAGTTAGCATGTGTCAAGTACCAAGTCATATGACTTGACATGTACTGTTGTAAATTTGGCTATAAAAAAGTTACCATGCTAACAGTTAGCAGGTGTCAAGCAACAATTTATAAGACCCTGAGATGATCAGCTGTAAATTTGGCAAAAAGAAGTTAGCATGCTAACAGTTGAGATGTGTCAAGTACCAAGTTATATTACTTGATGTATACGGTTGTAAATTTGGCTAAAAAAAGTTAGCATGCTAACAGTTAACATGTGTCAAGTTATTAGGTTATAAGACTCTTGAGGTGTATGGCAAAAAAAGTTAGCATGCAAACGTTAACATGCTAACAGTTAACATGTTTCAAGTATCAATTTATAAGACTCTGAGGTGTACGGTTGTAAATTTGGCAAAAAAAAAAGTTAGCATGCTAACAGTTAGCATGTGTCAACTACCAATTTATAAGACTCTGAGGTGATCGGTTGTAAATTTGGCAAAAAGAAGTTAGCATGCTAACAGTTAAGATGTGTCAAGTACCAAGTCATATGACGTGTACTGTTGTAAATTTGGCTATAAAAAAGTTAGCATGCTAACAGTTAGCATGTGTCAAGTACCAATTTATAAGACCCTGAGGTGATCAGCTGTAAATTTGGCAAAAAAAAGTTAGCATGCTAACAGTTGAGATGTGTCAAGTACCAAGTTATAATACTCTGAGATGTACGGTTGTAAATTTGACTAAACGTTGGCATGCAAACAGTTAGCATTTATTTTACAGCCTAAACTACTTACAATATTTCTCTATTAAATACTTCTAAATCACTAATCCCTGCCTCCATGGTGACAAATAGAGTGAGTTTCCTACATGTATCATTATCACTGGTGTCATGTCTATGGGATCATGTTTTGTTTTTGGACATTCAGTTCTTGTTCCTGCACTTCCTTGTTTGTCTTATTACCATAGCAACTCCTTAGTTTTCACCTTGTCCTCATGTCACGCCCCTGTCCTCATGTCTCACACCTGTTTGCACTCATCATAGCTATTATTTAAACCGGAAGTTGCCAAGAAGTCAGCCTGGCGACTTTATACCTCAACTGCCTTCATGCCAAGCCATGCTGCTTAATCATCCTGTCCATGCAATGTAAGTTTTTGGTTTGTTTAAATGCCACAGTTAGTGTCTTTTGTTATTTTGTCCATAGTCACGCCTTTGTTGTAGTTTTTGTTTTCAGTAGTCAAGTTTGTTCTCCACCCCTGTGCGCGCCTTTTGTTGGTTACAGTGTTTAAAAATAAATATGTACTTACATTCACGTCTCGCTCGTGTCAACTTTCCTTTGCATCGGAATAACAATCCAAACCCCAAAGTCCACGTCCGGAGAACTGGAGGACGGGGACTAGCTAATAATGTTTCACTACAGACTGTAGGATATAATAGCTCACCGCTAACAGCAAGCTAGCACTCCTAAATGTAAACAAATGAGTGGATCCATACAAATATCGACTGTAACGATACCAAGTGCTGGAGCTGTATATAGTCAATACTACAATGATTATATTTTGTCTTTGTTATTGTTTATAAAGTCAGGAAATACGTCCCTGGACACAGAAGATCTTTGAATATGACCAATGTACGATCCTGTAACTACTTGGTATCGAATTGATACCTACATTTGGCTTTGTTGTTGTTTTTCTCTCACACCGGACGTCCTTCCTGACACAACCCTGGCAGGGAAGCGGGCATGAGTTACAAAACAGGAGCCTGCAGTGACAAGAACTGTAGGTGGTCCACAACATTCACAGCTTTGTGACTACAAATTCTGGAATAATAGCAATTCTTCAAGCGGAGCCGTGCAAGCAGACACAGGCTGAAGTATGTATCGCACTGACGTGTGCAATGTCAACAGTAACCATGGCAACACATGAACGCCGCTTGTTTTTTGTCTGGCAAGCCATCAAGTGTATGTACACACACACACACACACACACACACACACACACACACACACACACACACACACACACACACACACACACACACACACACACACACACACACACACTTGTGTATTTCTTGCCTTCCAGGGACCGGCGAAAAAAGCCGATCTCTTTAGGACCACGCTTTCTAGATATATAAAGATTTGTATTTACAACAATAACAATATATAAATACCATGCAAATATAATATATACAAACTATGCAAATATAAAAGCTTTTAGTTATTTTTGGAGAGAATTTTTTGTTTGTAATTGTTTTTTAATCTTCATTATTAACTTCAAGTTATTACAGTATGTCTCTATATATAATTTTTATTTTATTTTTAAATACATTTTGTCCAAAAGGGGGCTTATTTCAATATCTTACACACACTTGTTATTACATATGTTGACCAGAGGGGGCGCACTTTTAAAACCGACACACAGTCCATTTGAAAAATCCCTCCTTTTTGTCTATTATTTCTATACTAGATGCAATGTTTTTCCGTATTGGGACCATGACTTATGTCCTAAATTGTTCACAACTCCTCATATGGAAGCTACTTTTCCTCGTTGATGTCTCAAGAAGGTAGAAATACAAGAACACACACACACACACACACACACACACACACACACACACACACACACACACACACACACACACACACACACACACACACACACACACACACTTCTTACCTTCTAGAGACCGGCGAAAAATGCCTACCTCTCTAGGACCACCCTTTCTAGGTACATAAAGATTTGTATACAGAACATTAATAATATTAACAAACTATGCAAATGTAAAAGCGTTTAGTTATATTTGGGGGGGAATTTTTTGCTTGTAATAGTTTTTTAGTCTTCATTATTTACTTCAAGTTATTACAGTATGTCTCTATATAAAAAAATTGTATCATATTTTTTAAATACATTTTGACCAAAAAGGGGCGCATTTCAATATCTTACACACACTTGTTATTTCATATGTTGACCAGAGGGGGCGCACTTTTAAAACCGACACACAGTCCATTTGAAAATTCCCTCCTTTTTGTCTATTATTTCTATACTAAATGCAATGTTTTTCCGTATTGGGACCATGACTTATGTCCTAACTTGTTCACACCTCCTCATATGGAAGGGACTTTTCCTCGTTGATGTCTCAAGAAGGTAGAAATACAAGAACACACACACACACACACACACACACACACACACACACACACACACACACACACACACACACACACACACACACGCTTCTTACCTTCTAGAGACCGGCGAAAAATGCCTACCTCTCTAGGACCACCCTTTCTAGGTACATAAAGATTTGTATATAAAAACATTAATAATATTAACAAACTATGCAAATATAAAAGCGTTTAGTTGTATTGGTGGGGAATTTTTTGTTTGTAATATCATTTTAGTCTTCATTATTTACTTCAAGTTATTACAGTATGTCTCTATATAAAATAATTCATTATAGTTTTTAAATACATTTTGACCAAAAAGGGGCGCATTTCAATATCCTACACACACTTGTTATTTCATATGTTGACCAGAGGGGGCGCACTTTTAAAACCGACACACAGTCCATTTGAAAAATCCCTCATTTTTGTCTATTATTTCTATACTAGATGCAATGTTTTTCCATATTGGGACCATGACTTATGTCCTAACTTGTTCACACCTCCTCATATGGAAGGGACTTTTCCTTGTTGATGTCTCAAGAAGGTCCAAATACAAGAACACACACACAAACATGCACACATACATGCACACATACACACACACACACATTTCTTACCTTCTAGAGAGCGGTGAAAAATGCCTACCTCTTTAGGACCACCCTTTCTAGGTACATAAAGATTTGTATATAGAACATTAATAATATTAAACTGTGCAAATATAAAAGCGTTTAGTTATTTTGGGGGGGAATTTTTTGCTTGTAATATTTTAGTCTTCATTATTTACTTCAAGTTATTACAGTATGTCTCTATATAAAATAATTGTATCATATTTTTTAAATACATTTTGACCAAAAAGGGGCGCATTTCAATATCCTACACACACTTGTTATTTCATATGTTGACCAGAGGGGGCGCACTTTTAAAACCGACACACAGTCCATTTGAAAATTCCCTCCTTTTTGTCTATTATTTCTATACTAGATGCAATGTTTTTCCATATTGGGACCATGACTTATGTCCTAACTTGTTCACAACTCCTCATATGGAAGGGACTTTTCCTTGTTGATGTCTCAAGAAGGTAGAAATACAAGAACACACACACACACACACACACACACACACACACACACACACACACACACTTCTTACCTTCTAGAGACTGGCGAAAAATGCCTACCTCTCTAGGACCACCCTTTCTAGGTACATAAAGATTTGTATATAAAAACATTAATAATATTAACAAACTATGCAAATATAAAAGCGTTTAGTTGTATTGGGGGGGAATTTTTTGTTTGTAATATCATTTTAGTCTTCATTATTTACTTCAAGTTATTACAGTATGTCTCTATATAAAATAATTTATTATAGTTTTTAAATACATTTTGACCAAAAAAGGGGCGCATTTCAATATCCTACACACACTTGTTATTTCATATGTTGACCAGAGGGGGCGCACTTTTAAAACCGACACACAGTCCATTTGAAAAATCCCTCCTTTTTGTCCATTATTTCTATACTAGATGCAATGTTTTTCCATATTGGGACCATGACTTATGTCCTAAATTGTTCACACCTTCTCATATGGAAGGGACTTTTCCTTGTTGATGTCTCAAGAAGGTCCAAATACAAGAACACACACACACACACACACACACACACACACACACACACACACACACACATTTCTTACCTTCTAGAGACCGGCGAAAAATGCCTACCTCTCTAGGACCACCCTTTCTAGGTACATAAAGATTTGTATATAAAAACATTAATAATATTAACAAACTATGCAAATATAAAAGCGTTTAGTTGTATTGGGGGGGAATTTTTTGTTTGTAATATCATTTTAGTCTTCATTATTTACTTCAAGTTATTACAGTATGTCTCTATATAAAATAATTTATTATAGTTTTTAAAATACATTTTGACCAAAAAGGGGCTTATTTCAATATCTTACACACACTTGTTATTACATATGTTGACCAGAGGGGGCGCACTTTTAAAACCGACACACAGTCCATTTGAAAAATCCCTTGTTTTTGTCTATTATTTCTATACTAAATGCAATGTTTTTCCGTATTGGGACCATGACTTATGTCCTAACTTGTTCACAACTCCTCATATGGAAGGGACTTTTCCTCGTTGATGTCTCAAGAAGGTAGAAATACAAGAACACACGCACACACACACACACACACACACACACACACACACACACACACTTCTTACCTTCTAGAGACCGGCGAAAAATGCCTACCTCTCTAGGACCACCCTTTCTAGGTACATAAAGATTTGTATATAAAAACATTAATAATATTAACAAACTATGCAAATATAAAAGCGTTTAGTTATATTGGGGGGGAATTTTTTGTTTGTAATATCATTTTAGTCTTCATTATTTACTTCAAGTTATTACAGTATGTCTCTATATAAAATAATTTATTATAGTTTTTAAAATACATTTTGACCAAAAAGGGGCGCATTTAAATATCTTACACACACTTGTTATTTCATATGTTGACCAGGGGGGCGCACTTTTAAAACCGACACACAGTCCATTTGAAAAATCCCTTGTTTTTGTCTATTATTTCTATACTAGATGCAATGTTTTCTATACTAGATGCAATGTTTTTCCGTATTGGGACCATGACTTATGTCCTAACTTGTTCACAACTCCTCATATGGAAGGGACTTTTCCTTGTTGATGTCTCAAGAAGGTAGAAATACAAGAACACACACACACACACACACACACACACACACACACACACACACACACACACACACACACACACACACACACACACACACACACACTTCTTACCTTCTAGAGACCGGCGAAAAATGCCTACCTCTCTAGGACCACCCTTTCTAGGTACATAAAGATTTGTATATAAAAACATTAATAATATTAACAAACTATGCAAATATAAAAGCGTTTAGTTATTTTGGGGGAGAATTTTTTGTTTGTAATATCATTTTAGTCTTCATTATTTACTTCAAGTTATTACAGTATGTCTCTATATAAAAAAATTTTATTATATTTTTTAAATACATTTTGACCAAAAAGGGGCGCATTTCAATATCTTACACACACTTGTTATTTCATATGTTGACCAGAGGGGGAGCACTTTTAAAACCGACACACAGTCAATTTGAAAAATCCCTCCTTTTTGTCTATTATTTCTATACTAAATGCAATGTTTTTCCGTATTGGGACCATGACTTATGTCCTAAATTGTTCACACCTCCTCATATGGAAGGGACTTTTCCTCGTTGATGTCTCAAGAGGGTAGAAATACAAGAACACACACACACACACACACACACACACACACACACACACACGCTTCTTACCTTCTAGAGACCGGCGAAAAATGCCTACCTCTCTAGGACCACCCTTTCTAGGTACATAAAGATTTGTATATAGAACATTAATGATATTAACAAACTATGCAAATATAAAAGCGTTTAGTTATTTTGGGGGAGAATTTTTTGTTTGTAATATCATTTTAGTCTTCATTATTTACTTCAAGTTATTACAGTATGTCTCTATATAAAATAATTTATTATAGTTTTTAAATACATTTTGACCAAAAAAGGGGCGCATTTCAATATCCTACACACACTTGTTATTTCATATGTTGACCAGAGGGGGAGTACTTTTAAAACCGTCACACAGTCAATTAGAAAAATCCCTCCTTTTTGTCTATTATTTCTATACTAGATGCAATGTTTTTCCGTATTGGGACCATGACTTATGTCCTAACTTGTTCACACCTTCTCATATGGAAGGGACTTTTCCTTGTTGATGTCTCAAGAAGGTCCAAATACAAGAACACACACACAAACATGCACACATACACACACACACATACACACACACACACACTTCTTACCTTCTAGAGAGCGGTGAAAAATGCCTACCTCTTTAGGACCACCCTTTCTAGGTACATAAAGATTTGTATATAGAACATTAATAATATTAAACTGTGCAAATATAAAAGCGTTTAGTTATTTTGGGGGGGAATTTTTTGCTTGTAATAGTTTTTTAGTCTTCATTATTTACTTCAAGTTATTACAGTATGTCTCTATATAAAAAAATTGTATCATATTTTTTAAATACATTTTGACCAAAAAGGGGCGCATTTCAATATCTTACACACACTTGTTATTTCATATGTTGACCAGAGGGGGAGTACTTTTAAAACCGACACACAGTCAATTTGAAAATTCCCTCCTTTTTGTCTATTATTTCTATACTAAATGAAATGTTTTTCCGTATTGGGACCATGACTTATGTCCTAACTTGTTCACACCTCCTCATATGGAAGGGACTTTTCCTCGATGTCTCAAGAAGGTAGAAATACAAGAACACACACACACACACACACACACACACACACACACACACACATACACGTCTTGGCTATTTGTGAGGACCATGTACAGTGTCAACAGTAACCATGGCAACACATGAACACCGCTTGTTTTTTGCCTGGCAAGCCATTAAGTGTGTACACACACACACACACACACACACACACACACACACACACACACACACACACACACACACACACACACACACACACACACACACACACACACACACACACACACACACACACAGTTACGCCCTGTTTGACCTTGCACTACTCAGGTCCGGGACCACTTGAGCAGCCAGGCCTACAACTCAAACAAACACAAAAGGAGCAAATAAGAAAGTTAAAACCCGCTCTATGTTCTAAACTTCTAAACAAGATACTAGGCTAGAGGTGCTTTAGTCATATTGACAAAGTCTTCATTCCATACTCATATGAGGTCAGCTTTGCATTTCTAGGCAGGTCCTTCTTCCTGTCACGGCAAGGATTTAAAAACGGACCACCCACAAATAATATCAGTTCCATCAGGTATCAATCTGACATCAACTCTATTTAGTAACGCCAAATAACGATATCAGTAATAAACTGTATCGAAAAAAGGAAATAAAGAACAGTTTCAATTCGAGTTGTTCCAGTCCAGTCAAGGTTTTATGCTGCCGAGTGTTGTCCTGAAACCAATATTCTGATACTGGTACCACATTTCGTTCTGATACCTATCAGAATAAAGACAACCAGAGAAAAATGTCATTTTTGGCTTCATTTCAACAGAAAACATACATTTATTATTGCAATTTAAGAACAATTTTGGCATTAAATAAGTAAATATGACGGAACAACTTGTCTTTTAGTAGTAAGTAAACAAACAAAGGCTCTGTCACGCCAAATTTCTTCTCCCCTACAAAAACCTTCCCCCCGGAAGAAATTTGGCGTGACAGCCCCTCCAATGCCTGAAGGACCCCAATGAGGGCGTGACAATACCAAGTTTTTTTTGCAACTTAACGCCCAAAAAACGGAAATGCTGATTATCGGTCCTGCTAGACACCGACCTCTATTTAATAATACAACTTTAACATTTGACAACCAAATAATAAAACAAGGTGACTCGGTAAAAAATCTGGGTATTATCTTCGACCCAACTCTCTCCTTTGAGTCACACATTAAAAGCGTAACTAAAACGGCCTTCTTTCATCTCCGTAATATCGCTAAAATTCGCTCCAATTTGTCCACTAAAGACGCCGAGAACATTATCCATGCGTTTGTTACGTCTCGTCTCGATTACTGTAACGTATTATTTTCGGGTCTCCCCATGTCTAGCATTAAAAGATTACAGTTGGTACAAAATGCGGCTGCTAAACTTTTGACAAGAACAATAAAGTTTGATCATATTACGCCTGTACTGTATATACCTTTATATACATATATACATACATATATACCTATACTGTATATACCTTTATATACATATATACATACATATATACCTATACTGTATATACCTTTATATACATATATACATACATATATACCTATACTGTATATACCTTTATATACATATATACATACATATATACCTATACTGGCTCACCTGCACTGGCTTCCTGTGCACTTAAGATGTGACTTTAAGGTTTTACTACTTACGTATAAAATACTACACGGTCTAGCTCCAGCCTATCTTGCCGATTGTATTGTACCATATGTCCCGGCAAGAAATCTGCCTTCAAAAGACTCCGGCTTATTAGTGATTCCTAGAGCCCAAAAAAAGTCTGCGGGCTATAGAGCGTTTTCCGTTCGGGCTCCAGTACTCTGGAATGCCCTCCCGGTAACAGTTCGAGATGCTACCTCAGTAGAAGCATTTAAGTCTCACCTTAAAACTCATCTGTATACTCTAGCCTTTAAATAAACTCCCTTTTTAGACCAGTTGATCTGCCCCTTCTTTTCTTTTTTCTCCTATTTCCCCCCCTCCCTTGTGGAGGGGGTCCGGTCCAATGACCATGGATGAAGTACTGGCTGTCCAGAGTCGAGACCAAGGATGGACCGCTCGCCTGTGTATCGGTTGGGGACATCTCTACGCTGCTGATCCGCCTCCGCTTGAGATGGTTTCCTGTGGAAACCATCTCAAGCGTAAAATACGACAGCGGAGACCCCGGACTGTTGAACGACTGAAGCTCTACATAAAACAAGAATGGGAAAGAATTCCACTTCCAAAGCTTCAACAATTAGTTTCCTCAGTTCCCAAACGTTTACTGGGTGTTGTTAAAAGAAAAGGTGATGTAACATGCCCTTTCCCAACTACGTTGGCACGTGTTGCAGTCATGACATTCTAAGTTAATTATTATTTGCAAAAATAAATAAAGTTTATGAGTTTGAACATCAAATATCTTGTCTTTGTAGTGCATTCAACCGAATATGAGTTGAAAAGGATTTGCAAATCATTGTATTCTGTTTATATTTACATCGAACACAATTTCCCAACTCATATGGAAACAGGGTTTGTAAATACAAAACGGTTCTTTGATTTTCTGTTCAAATAAAGCCGATATTGACATTTTTTTTGTGATCTTTTGAAATGTATGTAAATACGTTTTGATGGCGGCACCAGAATATTGGTATGAAGTACCGGCATAGCTCGGTTGGTAGAGTGGCCGTGCCAGCAACTTGAGGGTTGCGGGTTCGATTCCCGCTTCTGCCATCCTAGTCACTGCCGTTGTGTCCTTGGGCAAGACACTTTACCCACCTGCTCCCAGTGCCACCCACACTGGTTTAAATGTAACTTAGATATTGGGTTTCACTATGTAAAGCGCTTTGAGTCACTGGAGAAAAGCGCTATATAAATATAATTAACTTCACTTCACAAGACAAGACTACAGTATTTAGGTGTGTATGACTCTAAGTTGACCGGGGGAACACCTCAGAAGACAGAACCCCCTCTTTGTGTCTACATTCTTCACATTGCAACATTCCTGCAAACACTTGAGGAGGGAAGAACTGCCGCCACAATTCTCATCGGAGAGGAATGAAAGACCTCGTTTGATTGGTTACAAACGTGAGGTCAAAGTCCGAGCGCTCGCCTTAAGATAAAGAAGGAATGATAATGAAACCAAAACAAAGGACCACTTAATCATTCCCACGTCACATTGACGAAAACGGGGCAGTGGGAGGGAGGGGAGAGATAATCCTCAACCGGTGATTCAGGATAAAATCTTGTGACAAGCCTGCAGAAAGAAAACCATGGCGCCCTAAAGTCATCAGAAGTACGCAGAGGAAGTAAAGAATGTTCCTGGTTGCACACCAAAGCACAGACTCGGGCTACAAACGGCTTCAATGACCACAGACCGGGAAAGACCGAACAGAAACCGTGGACTCGGTGAACTTTGGCAACAAACGTTCTAGAAAAAAGAAAAGGTAGCCACACCTGAAAGCGTCCCCCAGCACACCATAGCTGTCCGGCCTCTCCTGTCTCCGCCTGTACAAGTCGGAGTTTGCCAGCGCCTTCAGTCTCAAGGAGGTCATCTCCCAGCCACCTCGCCTGTTCCTTCCTCGTCTGCCAGGACCACAACACCCACCAGGCCACAAATGTGTGTGTGTGTGTTCAGGCTTGATCCAAGGAAAAAAGGTGGCTTGCCCCGGTGTAGGTTTGACACACCTCCAGGGAGCACGGTCCTGGAGGAAGGACACGCAGAGGTGTGGTCTGACGGCCTGCACACCTATCACCGCTCTGCTGCAGGTAGCAGGGAAACGCTTGAGAGGACGGGAGAGGCATTGGAGTCT
>NC_084623.1:5357755-5365255 GCF_033978795.1 Nerophis ophidion | reverse complement strand
GCAGATACACTATACTGAATTTTTCAAACTGTAGGCCGCACCGGATATTTTTGTTCACATTTTCAGTAGAGCCATAATAAATTCATAAAAGAACCAAAACTTCACAAATGTTTTTTTGTGACCAACAAGTATGTGCTTCAATCATTCTATCACACACACACAAAAAAAACCAAGAGTTGTAGAAATGATTGTAAACTCAAGACAGCCATGACATGATGTTCTTTACAAGTGGATGTCAACTTTTGTTGGTGACTCTTTATAAGGAGGTAGATCTCCAATTGAAAAGTAGCTCGCCTGCTCCAGCGGACTACACTGCCACTGTGTGGACAACAGAGGTACAGCATGTCTTAATCCCCACTTACAAAAACATTGTCTTTGGTTTTACTCACAGTTTCAGTGATAATAAAAATACAGTTCCAACTCGGCGTGTGAATGAGAATTTGCACCAGCTTTCTCATACAAGAGGAAGTACACAACACGCTTGATAAAGAAGCCCAAATGAGAGAAACCACAGCAACAGAGTGAAAGAAATGATGCAAAATGTTAAGAGTTGACAAAAATATGTGATAATAAACAATGCGAGTTATTATGTCTTACCAGTGTGACGTTTCAGAGAGGACTGCGGATCATTTTTGTCTTGCTAAACTTCCTTTTGCTGTCACTGCAAACACTCCTACTGCTGCTATCGCGTGGCCACATCACTTCCTGTGTGTGTGTGTGTGTGTGTGTGTGTGTGTGTGTGTGTGTGTGTCCACTCGTGGTGTTTGTGAGAGAGGGGTGAGAAACCCGCAAAAAAAAGCCCCCAATGTGGTGTCATTTTAGTCCGGGTGCTTTAAAGTTGGAGAGAAGGTGTGATGAGGAGATGGGTCAATACAAGTCTGTTTGTGGTGTTGGGAACTTAAAGCACTAAAGCACCAGGAGCCTCCGCAGACCCCACTGGGCGTAAAAGCCGAGCTGTCGGTGCAGACCTTGAAGCGTGCTGGCCGAAACGCGGAGGAAAATGTCACAGGAAAGTGTGCAAACACTGGGACTAGTGGTTAGAAATGCATGAGAGAATGTTATTTTCATCACCCTGTTTTTCGGACTATAAGGTGCACTTACAATCCTTTCATTTTCTCAAAAATGAAAAGTGCGCCTTATAACCCGGTGCACCTAATTTACGGCATAATTCAGGTTGTGCTTACCGACCTCGAAGCTATTTTATTTGGTACATGGTGTAATGATAAGTGTGACCAGTAGATGGCAGTCACACATAACAGATATGTGTAGGCCGCATTATGATGGCAGTAAACAACGACAAAACGGTCATGTCTGTGTGATCATGTTTCGTTTTAGTCATGTTCTGTTTGCTTTTTGGACTCTCAGTTCCTGTTTTTTCACTTTCTTGTTTATTTTGTTTCCATGACTAACCATTAGTTTTCACCTGTCCTCATGTCTTGCTCGGTTGGTAGAGCGGCAGTGCCAGCAACTTGAGGGTTGCAGGTTCAATCCCCGCTTCTGCCATCCTAGTCACTGCCGTTGTGTCCTTGGGCAAGACACTTTACACACCTGCTCCCAGTGCCACTCACACTGGTTTAAAAATGTAACTTAGATATTGGGTTTCACTATGTAAAGCGCTTTGAGTCACTACAGAAAAGCGCTATATAAATATAATTCACTTCACTTCACTGTTTTCACTGATCATGTCACTGCTATTTAAGCCAGTCTGTTTCTGTTCTTCGTACTGGCAACATCACCTTCTGCCACCTGCTCCGCACCTTGTAATGAACCATGCCAATGATCCATGTCGCATTCTCGTGCCGTTCCAAGTAAGCTTTTCGTTATTTATGCCATCGTGCAAGTTTTTGTTTTATGTTCATAGTTTTGCCTTAGTGCAAGTTTTGTTTTCACTGCCAAGTTTTTGTACCTCCTCGTGAGCGCCTCTTGTTTGTTCCTGTTTTTTAGTAGTCTTTTAGTTCAAATTAAATCATGTCTTTACCTTCTTCGTCGTCCCTGGTCCAAGTTCACTTGCATCTTTGGGAAAACAACCACCTCATAGTCCCCGTATTAACAAAAACTTTAAATGTTCCATTGAAAATATACAACATTACACACCGAGCTCAATAATCTGTCAAAATGTTTTAGTAGGATTTTGGTAAGCTATGAAGCTGCACCGTTTGATGGATTTTACTGTGCTTTAACATAGGAGTATTATTATGGTGTGTACAAGGTAAGACATTTTATCTGCCGTTTTGTTTGGCAATATTATGCAAAACCAATTTTTCTTACCTTCTGATACCTGCAGATCTGTATTTGGCATCTACTAAAAATTTGAGCGAGTCCGCTATTGTAGTTTGTGCCGACACCGTAGTCATAAAGCTTCTTCTTTGTCCTCTATCTTCATGTTTTGGGGCATTCATCCTCTGATGTTGACATTTCTGATATAAAATAGTGTGAAGTTCTTACTTATATCTGTCAGTAAACTCGCCATGAAAGCACTAAAACATACCGGTGTAGTGAGTTTACATTATTCACCCAAGGGACTTTAGTTATTAGAGAGTTCCGGTCGGACGGTTTTTGCTCTGTTATTGATTGAAGTAAAGTCTGAATGTCATTAAAACAGTTCCCTTCATCTTCTGACATTTTTTCCACTCCTGTCCTTGCACGCTACACCGCTAGGGTTGCAAAATTCCGGGAATATTAAAAGATGGAAATGTTCCATGGGAATTAACGGGAAAATAATGGGAATAAACATTGAACGCAACATGCTAGATCTTGCAGCATGAGTATTTGCTAAAACAACCTGGTTTAACGCAAATTCAGTAGGGTTTCAACCCTTCACCGTGCATTCCTCCATCACATGTGCAGTGCAGTGCATTCTTCCATCACATGCACAGATAATTCCCAGCATGCAACACACTACAGGCCACACTAGTATTTGAGCCCAAGGACTTCATCCAGTCAGGTAAGTGTTGATGATATTAGTGGGGTAAATATATTTCATCTATGGTATTTAAGTGTAATAAAGGTGTAATTACTTGCTACTTTATGACTGTAGACTATTACAGCAGACTTCCACTCAAGCTAGCTAGCTGTTCCTTTACTTGTTAAATGATTTTGGGGCCAATATCTCTAGCAAGCTAGGTTTATGTACCACCACAGTCTCATAATGAACCGAAAATATTTATCCGTTAGCCATGATGCTAGTTTTCTCTATGTTAAATCCCATTCATTTATGCTAACAACGTTAGCGTTCCTGAATTTACTTTGTTTACACCGTTTTTGCTCCACAGTAAGTCTTTGTTTTTGTTTACTTTGTAGCCAGTTCAGTTTTAGTATCGTTCTGCATAGCCTTCCCTAAGCTTTAATGCCTTTTTCTTAGGGGCACTCACCTTTTTTTGTTTGTATTTTTATTTTTTACCTGCACACTGCCTCCTGCTGTTTCCGACTTTAGCTACCTGCTGCCACCTACTGATATGGAAGAGCATTACACGGTTTCTCTGCCGAGCTCTAGACAGCACCGACACTCAACAACAACACATCATTTGCAGACTATTATTACTGGTTTGCAAAAAATATTTTTAACCCAAATAGCTGAAATGAGATAATCTCCCACGGCACACCAGACTGTACCTCGCGGCACACTTGAAAAACACCGAACTAGGGAACTCCCAAATAAAGTAGTGCGAGACTGTAACTGAGTGTGCCGCCCAATACGTTTCTCCTCATGAGCAAAATTGAACTCTGTCTCTGTAGGATTCCTTGCTTCTCATCTTGTTTAATAGATCGTTCGGTGTTTGAACCTGACGTTAGTATCACGATGCTATACTTGTACCGGTATTCCATACAACCTTAGTTCAAAGGTCACGTAACGGAATGTAATCTATAATTAGGTTTTCTTCTATTGCGTGACAACATTTGGCTATATCATCCTCGGCGGTTACACGAACGAGTATGATGATCCTCCTGGTAGGGGTGTATCCTTTTATGGAGGATGCCTGTGCGTGACTTTGTTTAACGTGGGGAGACTGGTGCACAGACAGTCACCACACGACCTTGACAGAAATCGGGTCAGGGTCCAGTGGCGTGGAGTCCAAGTCGACCGAGGACCCTTTTCTGCTGCAGCCTTCTTCCGCCATTGCAGCCGTTGTGGTAGTTCTTAAAACTACCGTCTTCCGCCTGCTCCGCCGTGGAGGTCTTCACCGTATCCCTGGCAAAGGGGAAGTCAGGTACTAGGCCTTTGCCAAGGACCACCTGGGGTAAGAGTACTCAGTAACAGTGCCCCAAGACCCCATAGAGGAGCCTACAAAGCCGGATGCACTTTAACCTCATGCCCAGGACACATAGCAGTACTAGACGTTGAACAATCAATCAATCAATCAATGTTTACTTATATAGCCCTAAATCACTAGTGTCTCAAAGGGCTGCACAAACCACCACGACATAAGGGCAAGGAAAACTCACACCCAGTGGGACGTCGGTGACAATGATGACTATGAGAACCTTGGAGAGGAGGAAAGCAATGGATGTCGAGCGGGTCTAACATGATACTGTGAAAGTTCAATCCATAATGGATCCAACACAGTCGCGAGAGTCCAGTCCAAAGCGGAACCAACACAGCAGCGAGAGTCCCGTTCACAGCCGAGCCAGCAGGAAACCATCCCAAGCGGAGGCGGATCAGCAGCGCAGAGATGTCCCCAGCCGATACACAGGCAAGCAGTACATGGCCACCGGATCGGACCGGACCCCCTCCACAAGGGAGAGTGGGACATAGAAGAAAAAGAAAAGAAACGGCAGATCAACTGGTCTAAAAAGGGAGTCTATTTAAAGGCTAGAGTATACAAATGAGTTTTAAGGTGAGACTTAAATGCTTCTACCGGGAGGGCATTCCAGAGTACTGGAGCCCGAACGGAAAACGCTCTATAGCCCGCAGACTTTTTTTGGGCTTTGGGAATCACTAACAAGCCGGAGTCCTTTGAACGCAGATTTCTTGCCGGGACATATGGTACAATACAATCGGCAAGATAGGATGGAGCTAGACCGTGTAGTATTTTATACGTAAGTAGTAAAACCTTAAAGTCACATCTTAAGTGCACAGGAAGCCAGTGCAGGTGAGCCAGTATAGGTATATATGTATGTATATATGTATATAAAGGTATATACAGTATAGGTATATATGTATGTATATATTTATATAAAGGTATATACAGTACAGGCGTAATGTGATCAAACTTTCTTGTTCTTGTCAAAAGTCTAGCAGCCGCATTTTGTACCAACTGTAATCTTTTAATGCTAGACATGGGGGGACCCGAAAATAATACGTTACAGTAGTCGAGGCGAGACGTAACAAATGCATGGATAATGATCTCAGCGTCTTTAGTAGACAGAATGGAGCGAATTTTAGCGATATTACGGAGATGAAAGAAGGCCGTTTTAGTAACGCTTTTAATGTGTGCCTCAAAGGAGAGAGTTGGGTCAAAGATAATACCCAGATTCTTTACTGTATCGCCTTGTTTAATTGTTTGGTTGTCAAATGTTAGAGTTGTATTATTAAATAGAGTTCGGTGTCTAGCAGGACCGATAATCAGCATTTCCGTTTTTTTGGCGTTGAGTTGCAAAAAGTTAGCGGACATCCATTGTTTAATTTCATTAAGACACGCCTCCAGCTGACTACAATCCGGCGTGTTGGTCAGCTTTAGGGGCATGTAGAGTTGGGTGTCATCAGCATAACAGTGAAAGCTAACACCGTATTTGCGTATGATGTCACCTAGCGGCAGCATGTAGATGCTGAAGAGTGCAGGGCCAAGGACCGAACCCTGGGGAACTCCACACGTTACCTTAACGTAGTCCGAGGTCACATTGTTATGGGAGACACACTGCATCCTATCAGTAAGATAAGAGTTAAACCAAGACAGGGCTAAGTCTGACATACCAGTTCGTGTTTTGATACGTTCTAATAAAATATTATGATCGATGGAAACAAGCATGGTTTCAAGGTGTATCCGTGACTTCATCTGGCCTGCTCCGGTCTCTTCCAAACAAGGTCATGTTCAGGCCGCGGACTTGGATGAGCCGCAGTTGCAGCAACGGAGCGCGGAGTCAGAACGTTAGAGGCAAGGAATGCAGAATGGCTCCTGCTGAGCTCGTAGAAGTGTAGCGTGCTTCAAGTCCGCCTGATTTATGTGGTTAGGGAGGCAGAGCTCACGCAGCAGAAAGAATCAAACAATCCCCAGGGAGTGGATGGACAGGAAGTGGTGTGGACAGCAAGCATTGTCGGAGAGGGTCTGGGTTCTGCACAACATGATTTGATTCACTGGGTTCTGTGTGTGTTACTAAAACGTCTGTGTACAGAAATAATCTGGTTATGTTTATTCTCGGGAAGATATGGCAACATGGAAGCGTTAAAGGCCTACTGAAATGAGATGTTCTTATTTAAACGGGGTTAGCAGGTCCATTCTATGTGTCATACTTCATCATTTCGCGATATTGCCATATTTTTGCTGAAAGGATTTAGTAGAGAACATTGATGATAAAGTTCCCAACTTTTGGTCGCTAATAAAAAAAGCCTCGGCTGTACCGGAAGTAGCAGACGGTGTGCGCGTGACGTCACGGGTTGTGGAGCTCCTCACATCTGAACATTGTTTACAATCATGGCCACCAGCAGCAAGAGCGATTCGGACCGAGAAAGCGACGATTTCCCCATTAATTTGAGTGAGGATGAAAGATCCGTGGATGAGGAAAGTGAGAGTGAAGGACTAGAAGAAAAAAAAAGACGAGGGTTCCAGACCGATCCAAGCTATAAGTAGTCTGCTTTTATCGCATAATTACACAGATTTCCGGACATCTGTGTTACTGAATCTTTTGCAATTTGTTCAATTAATAATGGAGACTACAAAGAAGAAAGATGGAGGTGGGAAGCGGCGTATTGCGGTCGGCTGTAGCAAAACAAACACAGCCGGTGTTTCTTTTTTTACATTCCCTAAAGATGACAGTGAAGCTTTAATACGGAACAGAGCAGTCAAGCAAACATGGTTCTTTACCACATGTGAACCGGCAGGTTTCTGTGAGAAAATTGTGGTAATAAGTTGGCTCTTACCGTAGACATGAGCGGAGCTTGTGTCGTTCCCCCTGCAGCTGTCAAAGAGGCAGCTGCTGACTCTCTTGGCTCCTCCGTATCTTCCCTCGGAGACACTGGCGGTCACCACACCCCTCCGACTTTCAGGTATGATTATATAATCTCACTAAAACACTAGTAACTTAATAAGCAGATAAGAGATTTTCCAGAATTATCCTAGTAAATGTGTCTAATAAAATCTGGAACGCTCCCACTGCCCTCGTCTTTTTTTTTCTTCTAGTCCTTCACTCTCACTTTCCGCATCCACGGATCTTTCATCCTCGCTCAAATTAATGGGGAAATTGTCGCTTTCTCGGTCTGAATCGCTCTCGCTGCTGGTGGCCATGATTGTAAACAATGTTCAGATGTGAGGAGCTCCACAACCCGTGATGTCACGCACATATCGT
>NC_084623.1:5332755-5352755 GCF_033978795.1 Nerophis ophidion | reverse complement strand
TACAGTCCATCCATCCATCCATTTTCTACCGCTTATTCCCTTTTGGGGTCACGGGGGGTGCTGGCGCCTATCTCAGCTAAAATCGGGCGGAAGGCGGGGTACACCCTGGACAAGGTGGCGACTTGTCCATTTCAGTCCAATTTTTTAAAATATTTTTTCTTCCATTGTTATTGCTGATTTTTTTTCTGACAAAAGGCCAACAAAAGTCTGTGTGCGGTCCAGACTTCGGACACCCCAGCAGCAAAACCACATCATATTACCATCAATGCCCAATCATTTTTTTATACACACTGCTTGATAGTTTTCCTGTCATGGAACATTTATATAATAAATAATGCTGAAAGAATCACAAAAAGCTGCCCCTAAAGAAAAAAAGTGACCATAAAATCTTTAAAATACTGGATAATAAACTTTCATAATGTTCACACAGTCATTAAATGACAACTTAATCAAGCATCACAGCAGAAAACAATCGGCAAAACAGGACATTGTGTAAAAAACACGTCTGGAAGTCGATTATTAAAACTATTTCTGTTGTTAATGATGAAGTTCCGCTTGAATTCATTTAAATACTTGACTCTGGAGATATTTTGATTGATTTAAATAAACATACATAAGCCGTTGGATTTATCCTTAATTTAATAATGGACGGATTCAAAACCCTGAACTGAATCTAAATAAATAAAACAGAAAGTAGACTGTTTTTAAAAATATACAGAATGTTTAAGAGGTTATATTATGATTTATTTTTTAACAAGTAAAAGATTTCCATAGCAATTATTTGGTCCAAATGTTGCATAGATGATGTTTTACTGACCGTTTTAAGACGCTTTTTTGACGTTTTGTGGGCGGGTCTTATTTACGTGCCTCCACTTCGACAGCGTCTTTCTCTTTGTTGTATAAAAAAATGGGACCCATTACTTTCCTGTTTGGCACTCTGCATCAAGGGTCGGAATTGGGGATTAATAACCCTTCTGTGATGTTCATATTGTTGTTACTCAGCCAGCGGTTGTGGGTCTGATGGACCGACCCGTTGCATTTTGTGGCTTTCAATGCCTCACCATCAAACACTTTTATGTTGAAATACTGAACAGATGTTTAAACACCTGTTCAGTATTTCAACATAAAAGTGTTTGATGGCGAGGCATTAAAATCCACAAAATGCGATGGGTCCATCAGACCCACAAACGCTGGCTGAGTAAAAACAATATGAACGTTGCACAGAAAATTTCTCTGCCAGTTTGTGCATCCCACAGGGATTCTTCTTTTGTCTTTATGCACCTGCGGTTCCCACACAAGGTTGCAACATTGTTTGTCAATACTGTCTGCTCTCATTTTCTCGCACATTTGACCCTCTGATGTTCTGTGTACCTACACTCTGTCCTCCTCGTGTGTGTGGTACACAGGACATCACTTTCCACATTTCTATTAGCCTGGGGTCACCTTATATGTAATAGAAATGTGTAGGGGGGGGGGGGGGGGGTGTATGTCAACACTGTCTGCTCTCATTTTCTCGCACATTTGACCCTCTGATTTTCTGTGTACCTACACTCTATCCTCCTCCAGTATAGGCCTGCAGTGTGTTTGTGTGTGTTACACAGAACATCAATTTCCACACTTCTTTTAGCCCCGGGTCATCTTATATGTAACAGAAATGTTTAGGGGGGGGGGGGGGGGGGGGGGTGTATGTTAACACTGTCTGCTCTCATTTTCTCGCACATTTGACCCTCTGATGTTCTGTGTACTTACACTCTGTCCTCCTCCAGTCTAAGCCTGCTGTGTGTGTGTGGTACACAGATTATCAATTTCCACACTACTATTAGCCCCGGGTCATCTTATATGTAATAGAAATGTGCAGGGAGGGTGTATGTCAACATTGTCTGTTCTAATTTTCTCGCACATTTGACCCTTTGATGTTCTGTGTACCTACACTCTGTCCTCCTCCAGTCTAGGCCTGCTGTGTGTGTGTGTGAGTGTGTGTGTGTGTGTGTGTGTGTTTGTGGTACACAGAACATCAATTTCCACACTTCTTTTAGCCCCGGGTCATCTTATATGTAACAGAAATGTGTAGGGGAGGGTGTATGTTAACGCTGTTTGCTCTCATTTTCTCGCACATTTGACCCTCTGATGTTCTGTGTACCTACACTCTGTCCTCCTCGTGTGTGTGTGTGTTTGTGTGTGTGTGTGGTACACAGAACATCAATTTCCACACTTCTATTAGCCCTGGGTCCAGTGGACCCTGACATCTGGGGGCGGGGGGGGGGGATTTTGGGTGTATAGTGTGTGCTCATGAAATATGTATTCTGATATATGTTCTTCACAGAAAATGAGCCAAAATCATTGAGGCTCAGTTTGAAAATTTCATTAATTGTATGATTTTTCTTTTAATAAAAAATGAAAAACGGGTGCCACAGACCCGAACACCACACAAGGTGTGTTTATCACCCTCACCTCACCTTCCAGGGGGTGATCAAGGGGGATGGGTCAAATGCAGAGAATAGTTTCGCCACACCTAGTGTGTGTGTGTGTGTGTGTGTGTGTGTGTGTGTGACAATCATTGGGACTTTAACTTTTAATTTGAATTTTAGCACGTCCATAGCGTGCCTACTGACCGATATAAGTTAGAACTGTACGCTACCACAGCGGCAGCTCCACAACAAGAGGACAGAAAAAGAAGATTATTGACGACAATGGGTTATCCATTTATGGATACACCGCTAATTGCCAAACCTGTCACAAATTGGACAAATGTCAAAGGTCTGGTGTGTAGGAAGTAGGAAGAAAATCAACATTGTTTTCTAAATATCTCTGCAATGCCTCCATGGCTTGATTTCACATTTTCGCTACTTACGCAGATCCCAAATACACAAAAACAAGAAATGAAAAGTAGTTCTGCATAATATGGCCTCTTTCAAGTCTACACTGTTGTACGCCCCAATTTGCATTGATCTGGAAATTGAATATAAAATGTACACTAAGATTATGTAATGCCGCGTCCCTCGAAGTCCCGTTTTCAAACACCCGGCAAATAGGAAATAGATGTTTACTTGCTGGGAGTGATGAGACAAACTCAGCAATTTAATGACTGGAAAAGCAGAGGAGCAAAGCGAGGGTTGAGAAACACTCCTCGCATTTTTTTCCAGCTCCTCAGCTCCATCTTAAAGGGGAACTGCATGGTTTTAAACATTCTGCTGACCATTCACAATCCTTATGTAAGACAAGAACACACATGGTTTTCTTTTTCTCATGCCTTCTAAATCGTAAAATAGAGCAAGTACCAGGTAGCTAACAAAGCAGGTAATGGAAGTAGTCTATTCTGACTATAAACCGCCAACTATACTCTATTTACATCTTGTGACCTGAATATTAACCAACTATCAGCGTAATTGTTATTATAAGTGCTAACGCAGACAAACTATTTTTTAGCCGTGATCACAGAGAGTTAACTAGACAGGTTGAGCCGCCGCATCGCCTCTGAGTTGGTGAAAGTTAATTCTAGATGATTAATCGTGCCTCTCACCTGGATAGTAGAAGGTTGTGGACATAAACCCCCAAGTTGGTGGACTTTGACATCCAACTTAGACCCGGAGATGGCACTAAAACCTCTAAAGGCTTAGTGGCCACATGCATGGACAGCACCTTTTAGCTCTTATTTCCAAAATTGTGTACACTACTGAATTGGGGTCTTATGGTTGCTTATGTGGACACTTATACTGCATTCTGCTGGTGTCAGAAGAATATAACATACAATGGATTTTGGGAAAAAAATTTAAAAAATAAGAATTAGCATGTCACTAAACATGAAGTACACAAACACTTATGGACTAAGTACATCATATCAAAAGATGATTATCAGTTTTTATCCTAATTAGGGTCCAATAAGCCCAAATATCAAATAGAAATTAAAAAAGCATGTAAACAAACAGCTTGGCTTTAAGAGGTTAAAGACACGAAAAGACGCTTGTTTTATAAATGGGAAGATATAAACATCCCATCGGTCTCCATCCCAGTGAGAGCAGATATTGTACAGTAAGTGATTGTTTTATTATGTTGCTAGTTTATATATTGTTTAGCTCTTAGCAATACTGCTACATGGTGCTTAGTGTTTCATCTGTTTAGCACACATCTTCTAAAATCTATGGATCATCCTCCTTATATTCAGGCTCAAAAATACAAGTTTCTGGATCATCATTTGTCCCAAAGTGGTCTTTGTTGTCTCCCATGATTCGTAGTGTTGTTATATAAATGTTTTTAGAGCACTTTATATGCGGGATAGAGTGAACCCTAGCTGACTTTTGCTAGCATTTATTTATGAGTTAGAATGCATAAACAAACACATGTGTTTTTGTACCACATAGGTTGTGACTGGTAGAAAAAAAAATGCAGTTCCCTTTTAAAGATGAATTACATTCAATATGAAGTAAATTATATTTAGATTTTTCACTAAGAATTCAAAATGCAAAGATTTTCCCTTTCTCCATCACATTTGCCATCATACATTCCTTGGTCCCTTCTTTTAGATCCTGACTTCACGCCATTTGTCCCTGTTTCCGAATACCAGTGGAGGTTTCTACCAAAGCAAACCTGTTGACCGGTCTTGTGGTGATCTATCTGATCCCAGACCAGCTGTGGAGATAAGAGGACCAGCCGGAGCCCTGAGTCCCCGACGCCTCCTCCTCACCTGCACAGCACACAGAGGCCAAGTTAGCACAGTTACAGCCTGCAGATTTCTTTCTCAACATCATGTGTATTTTGTGAATTATATTTATATAGCGCTTTTCTCTAGTGACTCAAAGCGCTTTACATAGTGAAACCCAATATCTAAGTTACATTTAAACCAGTGTGGGTGGCACTGGGAGCAGGTGGGTAAAGTGTCTTGCCCAAGGACACAACGGCAGTGACTAGGATGGCGGAAGCGGGAATCGAACCTGCAACCCTCAAGTTGCTGGCACGGCCGCTCTACCAACCGAGCTATACCGCCCCACATATTTCAATGTACAGAGGGTCTGGGTTAAAAAATCAAAAATAAACCAGAGTCTAAAAGTATTGGCTGATGTACAGTGGGTCTTTGCTGAAAAATAAAAACAAACCCAGAGGCTAAAAGTGTTGGTTGATGTACAAACCCCGTTTCCATATGAGTTGGGAAATTGTGTTGGATGTAAATATAAACAGAATACAATGATTTGCAAATCCTTTTCAACCCATATTCAGTTGAATATGCTACAAAGACAATATATTTGATGTTCAAACTCATAAACATTTTTTTTTCTGCAAATAATCATTACCTTTGGAATTTGATGCCAGCAACACGTGACAAAGAAGTTGGGAAAGGTGGCAATAAATACAGATAAAGATGAGGAATGCTCATCAAACACTTATTTGGAACATCCCACAGGTGTGCAAGCTAATTGGGAACAGGTGGGTGCCATGATTGGGTATAAAAACAGCTTCCCAAAAAATGCTCAGTCTTTCACAAGAAAGGATGGGGCGAGGTACACCCCTTTGTCCACAACTGCGTGAGCAAATAGTCAAACAGTTTAAGAACAACGTTTCTCAAAGTGCAATTGCAAGAACTTTAGGGATTTCAACATCTACGGTCCATAATATCATCAAAAGGTTCAGAGAATGTGGAGAAATCACTCCACGTAAGCGGCATGGCCGGAAACCAACATTGAATGACCGTGACCTTCCATCCCTCAGACGGCACTGTATCAAAAACCCACATCAATCTCTAAAGGATATCACCACATGGGCTCAGGAACACTTCAGAAAAACACTGTCACTAAATACAGTTGGTCGCTACATCTGCAAGTGCAAGTTAAAGCTCTACTATACAAAGCGAAAGTCATTTATCAACAACATCCAAAAACGCCGCCGGCTTCTCTGCGCCCAAAATCATCTAAGATGAACTGATGCAAAGTGGAAAAGTGTTCTGTGGTCTGACGAGTACACATTTCAAATTGTTTTTGGAAATATTCGACATCGCGTCATCCGGACCAAAGGGGAAGCGAACCATCCAGACTGTTATCGACGCAAAGTTGAAAAGCCAGCATGTGTGATGGTATGGGGGTGTATTAGTGCCCAAGGCATGGGTAACTTACACATCTGTGAAGGCGCCATTAATGCTGAAAGGTACACACAGGTTTTGAAACAACATATGCTGCCATCTAAGCGCCGTCTTTTTCATGGACGCCCCTGCTTATTTCAGCAATACAATGCCAAGCCACATTCAGCACGTGTTACAACAGCGTGGCTTTGTAAAAAAAAAAAAGAGTGCGGGTACTTTCCTGGCCCACCTGCAGTCCAGACCTGTCTCCCATTAAAAATGTGTGGCGCATTATGAAGCGTAAAATACGACAGCGGAGACCCCGGACTGTTGAAGGACTGAAGCTCTACATAAAACAAGAATGGGAGAGAATTCCACTGTCAAAGCTTCAACAATTAGTTTCCTCAGTTTCCAAACATTTGAGTGTTGTTGAAAGAAAAGATGATGTAACACAGTGGTGAACATGCCCTTTCCCAACTACTTTGGCACATGCTGCAGCCAGGAAATTCTAAGTTATTTATATTTTGCAAAAAAAAAAAATAACGTTTACCAGTTTGAACATCAAATATATTGTCTTTGTAGTGCATTCAACTGAATATGGGTTGAAAAGGATTTGCAAATCATTGTATTCCATTTATATTTACATCGAACACAATTTCCCAACTCATATGGAAACGGGGTTTGTACAGTGGGTTTGGGTTATATATAAGAACTAACCCAGAGTCTAAAAGTAATGGTTGTGTGTCTGGGTTAGCTTTTGCCTGGTAAGACCTGATAAGTCTGAAAGAGAAAGCGACGCTGCAGTATTATCTGCGCACACATGCTACCTGGTGAGAACCAGGGTTCTCACAAGAATGAGGTAAATCTACAACTGTACCTCCTGTAGGTTATGCACTGTGTCAGTGGTTCCCAGACTTGGCTCTCCAAGTACCTCCATAATGAACAACCCCCTCAATCCTCAGCCCAATCCAACAGGCTGTCAGGACTTTGAAATCCCCCTCCCAGGAATAACCTGAACTCTAAACCCCATGACCCACAGAAAAATGACTATGCAAAATTGCACACATCTGCTGCTAAGTATATCACAAGTATTTGCACTACTGATGAAACACCCATTGTTTACATCCATATCCTATTTAAAAACAACAGGAACTATATATATTGTCACTTTAGTAGATAGACATATTCATGTTGCACTTTACTGTTGTGTTTTCTTTTTCTTTTTGTCTACGCATGGGAGAGTGAGAAACATAATTTCGATTCCTTTGTATGTCTTACATGTAAAGAAATTGACAAATAAAGCTGACTTGACCTGACTTGACTTGATTAAAATAGCCCTAAGTTCTCATTAAAAAAAAGGAAGAGGTTTTATTGACCAAGTATATTTCCTATTTATGGCCATTGAAGAGTAACTGACACTGTTAGAATATGAAGTGATTATATGGCGTAGCACTAGTGCACTGTGTGATGTTCCCACACAAACATGTGCAGTGAGGACTGTACCTTGTGCAATGGCAGCCAGTTTGCTCTTCTCATCAGGACTGAGCTGCAGCATGGTGTGGATGACAGGAAGCAGCGCCTGCCTCTCGCTGCCCGATCGCAGGAAGATGAACTGCAGCAGGACGTTCTTGAGATACTCCAGGTTGGCCACGCTCTTCTCCCGCTCCTGGTTCCGCTCCAAACGCCGCACTTCACTTTTCAACAGCTGCAAGGTACGACATGGGACAGATATTGGCAACATTCAGTTTATTCAGTCACACATTAAAAGCGTTACTAAAACGGCCTTCTTTCATCTCCGTAATATCGCTAAAATTCGCTCCATTTTGTCCACTAAAGACGCCGAGATCATTATCCATGCGTTTGTTACGTCTCGTCTCGATTACTGTAACGTATTATTTTCGGGTCTCCCCATGTCTAGCATTAAAAGATTACAGTTGGTACAAAATGCGGCTGCTAGACTTTTGACAAGAACAATAAAGTTTGATCATATTACGCCTGTACTGTATATACCTTTATATACATATATACATACATATATACCTATACTGTATATACCTTTATATACATATATACATACATATATACCTATACTGTATATACCTTTATATACATATATACATACATATATACCTGTACTGGCTCACTTGCACTGGCTTCCTGTGCACTTAAGATGTGACTTTAAGGTTTTACTACTTACGTATAAAATACTACACGGTCTAGCTCCAGCCTATCTTGCCGATTGTATTGTACCATATGTCCCGGCAAGAAATCTGCGTTCAAAAGACTCCGACTTATTAGTGATTCCTAGAGCCCAAAAAAAGTCTGCGGGCTATAGAGCGTTTTCCGTTCGGGCTCCAGTACTCTGGAATGCCCTCCCGGTAACAGTTCGAGATGCCACCTCAGTAGAAGCATTTAAGTCTCACTTTAAAACTCATCTGTATACTCTAGCCTTTAAATAGACCTCCTTTTTAGACCAGTTGATCTGCCGCTTCTTTTCTTTCTCCTATGTCCCCCCCCTCCCTTGTGGAGGGGGTCCGGTCCGATGACCATGGATGAAGTACTGGCTGTCCAGAGTCGAGACCCAGGATGGACCGCTCGCCTGTATCGGTTGGGGACATCTCTACGCTGCTGATCCGCTTGAGATGGTTTCCTGTGGACGGGACTCTCGCTGCTGTCTTGGATCCGCTTTGAACTGAACTCTCGCGGCTGTGTTGGAGCCACTATGGATTGAACTTTCACAGTATCATGTTAGACCCGCTCGACATCCATTGCTTTCGGTCCCCTAGAGAGGGGGGGTTGCCCACATCTGAGGTCCTCTCCAAGGTTTCTCATAGTCAGCATTGTCACTGGTGTCCCACTGGATGTGAATTCTCCCTGCCCACTGGGTGTGAGTTTTCCTTGCCCTTTTGTGGGTTCTTCCGAGGATGTTGTAGTCGTAATGATTTGTGCAGTCCTTTGAGACATTTGTGATTTGGGGCTATATAAATAAACATTGATTGATTGATTGATTGATTCATCCTAATGTTTTAAAACTCCAAAACCCAGAAACAAAAGTGATGTACAAACGCTACAATGGTGGCATAAACACTATGTGGTTGTTGTTTAGGGCCACAACTACAGAGATGGTCTCCTGCTGGTGCCCAGAGTCAGGACCATACAAGGTGAGGCTGCGTCTCAGTTTTATGCTGGAGGAGTCTTGCAGTAGATGTGAAAAAGGCTGAAAACATCCAGGCTGAAAACATCAATGCATCTACAGCAACACCCCCTCCTACCTCAAGGACCTAGCTTCCTCTCAACCTCCGCTCCTCAAACACCAACCTCCTCAAAGCCATCAGGACAAACTTACAAACAATGGGCCGCCGGGCTTTCTGCTCGACCACACCCGAACTCAGGAACACTTTCCCTGACCATCTTAGAGCACCACAGTCATTCGACCGTTTTAAGGAGGGACTAAAAAGACACCTTTTTAGCACAACTTTTATTTAATTTCTCTGCCTTCTTGTTTTTAAATGCACTGCTTGCCTATCTGTTTTATCCAGTGCGTTCATGTTTTTATTTCTATTTCAACTGTTTCTGTTTTATTTAGTGTTCTTATTTCTATTTTAATTTTCTAATACCTTCTGTCTATTTTTATTTTTTACCTTTTCTTTTATTTTTTATTATTTATTTTATAAGTTCAATCAATCAATCAATGTTTATTTATATAGCCCCAAATCACAAATGTCTCAAAGGACTGCACAAATCATTACGACTACGACATCCTCGGAAGAACCCACAAAAGGGCAAGGAAAACTCACACCCAGTGGGCAGGGAGAATTCACATCCAGTGGGACGCCAGTGACAATGCTGACTATGAGAAACCTTGGAGAGGACCTCAGATGTGGGCAACCCCTCCCCTCTAGAGGACCGAAAGCAATGGATGTCGAGCGGATCTAACATGATACTGTGAAAGTTCAATCCATAGTGGCTCCAACACAGCCGCGAGAGTTCAGTTCAAAGTGGATCCAAGACAGCAGCGAGAGTCCCGTCCACAGGAAACCATCCCAAGCGGAGGCGGATCAGCAGTGTAGGGATGTCCCCAACCGATACACAGGCGAGCGGTCCATCCTGGGTCCCGACGAGCACTTTATGAAATTTTAACAGATGTAAAGTACGTTACAAATTCATTATCATTATTATTTTATTTAATTGTACATACAACAACTCAAAGTATTTTATCTACACTCTTTGATTTTAATTTGAATGATTATGAATGTAATTTCTGACTTTAAATATGTGTGGAGAGGCGGAGCCGACATCGGGTTAAGACAGACGGCGGTCCTCCCCGAGATGGCGGCCAGGAGGCGGGGCATGCGGCGGAGAGTAGAGGCGGGACGCACTCGGAGCGACGCTGCAGCCAGCCAAGTCAGGTGCGTAAGCGACACACCTGTGCTCAATCTCTGCATCTTCTGCTGCAGCATAAAAGGGGTGAAGGAGGAACACTCGAGGCAGAAAAAGGCGAGGAAACCACGGCAACCAACGACCACGAGCACAACGAGAAAGACCCCGAGCAAGATGAGCGCCCGCAGCAGACGCAGCCACCGGACACCGAAAGGTGTGCCGCGACCAGCAGGAAGAGCCCGCGCGCTAGAAAGTGGCGCGACCGAATGGCCAGAGGACGAAAGGTTTATTGAAAGAATAAACACAAACCTGTTACGATGCGTCCTCTATCGATCGGCACTGCACCCCACACGATGACGGCAGGAAACGCGTCACCTATGACTTATGATAACTTTATTTTTTCAAACTTACCTTCTTGTTATTTTCTGTAAAGCACTTTAATATGGCTTGTGTTTAATATTGTGCTCTATAAATAGACGGTGTGGTGACCATTTGACTTGTAGTTTCAAATACAATTTCTTGCTATATATACATAATTTTTTAATCTGGGTAAGTTCAATGTGTAATTGGCAATCATATATAATAATCAGGACGCACTCGACAAAATTCATGCGTAAAAGCACAAAATTAATTTTTAATCAACTGCTATCTCCGTCCTTTTTACACGATGATGTCACAAACCCAATAAGGCTGACCCGTGGTGTCGAAGAAATCACAACTGAAATAAAAGTAATAATTTTATTTACAAATACAAATTTATTGCTATGAATATATACATTTTGAACCAGGACAAACTCCACATTCAATAGGCTATAATATATATATATATATATATATATATTAGGGCTGTGAATCTTTGGGTGTCCCACGATTAGATTCAATATCGATTCTTAGGGTCACGATTCGATTATAAATCGATTTTTTCGATTCAACACGATTCTCGATTCAAAAACGATATTTTTCCGATTCAAAAGGATTCTGTATTTATTCAATAGATAGGATTTCAGCAGGATCTACCCCAGTCTGCTGGCATGCAAGCAGAGTAGTAGATTTTAAACAAAAACAACTTTTATAATTGTAAAGGACAATGTTTTATCAACTGATTGCAATAATGTAAATTAGTTTTAACTATTAACTGAACCAAAAATATGACTTATTTTATCTTTGTGGAAACATTGGACACAGTGTGTTGTCAAGCTTATGAGATGCCATGCAAGTGTAAGCCACTGTGACACTATTGTTCTTTTTTTTTATATAAATGTCTAATGATAACGTCAATGAGGGATTTTTAATCCCTGCTATGCTGAAATTATAACTAATATTGATACTGTTGTTGATAATATTCATTTTTGTTTCACTACTTTTGGTTTGTTCTGTGTGGTGTTTGTGTCTCCTCTCAATTGCTCTGTTTATTGCAGTTCTGAGTGTTGCTGGGTCAGGTTCGGTTTTAGAATTGGATTGCATTGTTATGGTATTGCTGTGTACCTGGGGATAGGTTGATTGGCAACACTAAATGGTCCCTAGTGTGTGAATGTGAGTGTGAATGTTGTCTGTCTATCTGTGTTGGCCCTGCGATGAGGTGGCGACTTGTCCAGGGTGTACTCCGCCTTCCGCCCGATTGTAGCTGAGATAGGCGACAGCGCCCCCCGCAACCGCAAAAGGGAATAAGCGGTAGGAAATGGATGGATGTTTCGTTGGATTGATTAAAAAATATTTAAAAATAAATAAAATTAGATGTTTTAAAAATGAGAGTCGATTCTGAATCGCACAATGTGAGAATCGCGATTCAAATTCGAATCGATTTTTTCCCACCCCTAATATATATATATATATATATATATATAGGAGCTAGTAAAGTTAACAGACCCATCCATCCATCCATTTTCTACCGCTTATTCCCGTTCGGGGTCGCGGGAGGGCGCTGGCGCCTATCTCAGCTACAATCGGGCGGAAGGCGGTGTACACCCTGGACAAGTCGCCACCTCATTGCAGGGCCAACACAGATAGACAGACAACATTCACACTCACATTCACACACTAGGGACCATTTAGTGTAGCCAATCAACCTATCCCCAGATAAATGATAAATGGGTTGTACTTGTATAGCGCTTTTCTACCTTTCAAGGTACTCAAAGCGCTTTGACACTACCACATTCACCAATTCACACGCACATTTACACACTGATGGAGGGAGCTGCCATGCAAGGCGCTAACCAGCACCCATCAGGAGTAATAATAGTATTAGTGTATACATGTACAATCATGCAAGTAGTATTAGTGTATTATTAGTCATTATGAATATGTATATTGCATTAATATCATATAATATAAAATAATAATGGAATGAAGACTATTAAATAGTATCAAACAATAATTAAATGAGGAATAATATCAAACAATAATGGAATGAAGACTATTTCATCATATCAAACAATAATGGAATGAAGACTATTTCATCATATCAAAAAATAATGGAATGAAGAACATGAAACAATGTGAACAATAATAATAATAATGGGATCTCGGCGCTCGATTGCTCATGCCTGCCTTGTGTTTACTGCTACAATGCTAGCAGTTAGCATGTATGATAGGCGCAAATGGAAGTGTCAAGGCGCACAGGAGGAATAACAGAAGCCGACATTTGTTTGGGTTTTTGTTTAAAGAGCGTGTGAAGGTTCAACAAGGTTCTGCTGACTCATGATGTGTCATATTTAAGGCTAAAAGTAAAACATTACCAGCAAATTAACAAAAAAATGTTATCATTATTTCTGAGAATGAAAAGCATAGAAGAAAAGGTCATTTGAATCATATAAATATCAGAAATCGGACCAAATTGGACACAATATCTGCGTAAAGGCGCAACATTCACTTTTGGTTGGCGGCGCTTCCCGTCCTTTTTTACGCGATGACGTCACATGTCCAACATGGCTGTGCCCGTGCTGTCGAAGAAGTCACACTTGACATAGAAGTAATCTACGTACTTTTTACATCGATCGGGATTCTTTGGCGTTCATGATTTTTTTTGAAAATAAATACACGTGTTAATCTACAAGATGAGTTTAGCGCGAATGTGCGCGGCACTTCGTCCGTCAAGGTGCATGAGTGTGCAGCTAAGAGGCTCATTGCTGCAGAGTTGGTCCAAGTGTGCAGCCAGCAAGGTTCTAAGAGGCTCATTGCTGCAGGGTTGGTCCAAGTGTCCACCCAGCGGGGTTCTGAGAGGCTCATTGCTGCAGAGTTGGTCCAAGTGTGCAGCCAGCAAGGTTCTGAGAGACTCATTGCAGCAGAGTTGGTCCAAGTGTGCAGCCACCGGGGTTCTAAGAGGCTCATTGCTGCAGAGTTGGTCCAAGTGTGCACCCAGCGGGGTTCTAAGAGGCTCATTGCTGCAGAGTTGGTCCAAGTGTGCGGCCAGCGGGGTTCTAAGAGGCTCATTGCTGCAGAGTTGGTCCAAGTGTGCGGCCAGCGGGGTTCTAAGAGGCTCATTGCTGCAGAGTTGGTCCAAGTGTGCAGCCAGCGGGGTTCTAAGAGGCTCATTGCTGCAGAGTTGGTCCAAGTGTGCAGCCAGCGGGGTTCTAAGAGGCTCATCCACGCTGCACGCATCCCGCCGCGGGCTCTCCACCTCCACGCAGCCCCCCAGAGATGTCCCCCTGTTCGAGCACGACAAGACGCAATTCTTCCGCCTGTTGTCTCTCTTCTGCGGGGGCCAGTGCCTCTTCTGGACGTACCTGGCCCACCTGGCCTACACCGGCCTCAGAGACACGCCGGAGCCCGGGCGCAGCACCACCCTGTTTGGGGTGTGGCGCTTGGAAGTCAACCTGGGCTCCAGCGCCTGGAAGTACGGCTTCACGCTGGGATGCACGACAGTGGGAGCGGCCATCGTGGGCTTGGGCTTTCTCTTCTGTCGGCGCTCAGTCAGCCGGGTGGTGTTGCACCAGGGCGGCAGGATGGTGTCCGTTTTTACGCAGTCGCCGCTGGGAATGGGCCGCGGGCGTAAAATAACGGTAGCGCTGTCCCAGGTCAGCTGCTATGCTCACAGGCAGGAGTCCCCATCCTTCATCCCCCTCAAGATTAAAGGACACAAGTTCTACTTTCTGTTGGACAAAGACGGCAAAGTCAACTACCCGAAACTGTTTGACACAACCGTTGGAACGTACCGTCCCTTTTGATTTGCCTTTTTTTTTAGTTTGACCAGCCTTGATTCAAACTATTATGTGTGACAGCTTACAAATAAAAACAATTTGCCAAAATTCCCCAAAAAGTGGCTGGACTGTTTGTTTACTCAGCGGCAGAGAACCATGCATTTATTAGGGATACAAACTTTACGACTTTTATATTGGTACGGTTTTAGGTCATACTTGCCAACCTTGAGACCTCCGAATTCAGGAGATGGGGGCGGGGTTTGGTGGGAGCATCCCGGAAGAGTTAGTGCTGCAAGGGGTTCTGGGTAGTTGTTCTGTTGTGTTTATCGAGTGTTACGGTCATGCTTGCCAACCCTCCCGGATTATCCGGGAGACTCCCAAAATTCAGCGCCTATCCCGAAAACCTCCGGGGACAAATTTTCTCCCCAAATTCAGGCAGAGCTGGAGGCCACGCCCCCTTCAGCTCCATGCGGACCTGTGTGACGTGTCAACAGCCTGAGTTCACGTCCTCTTTCCCACAATATAAACAGCGTGTCTGCCCAATGACGTTATAACTGTAGAATGATCGAGGGTGAGTTCTTGGTTTCTTATGTGGGTTTATTTTTAGGCAGTTTTATTAACGTCCGCCCAGCGCGACAACAACAGCAATCATGTTTTCGTCTACCGTAAAGCAGTTCGTCTGCCGTAAACAGCAATGTTGTGACACTCAAACAAGACAATACTGCCATCTACTGTACGTTTTGGGCCATGCTAGGGAGAGATGGAAGATTCCAGACTAGTGCATTTGATGAAAGCACTTTAGTGCATGCCACACAACAATGCATCATCAGAGAGGGTGTTAAGCATGGTTAGAAAAATAGTGACAGAGAATAGAGCAAGGATGGACAATTCAACCCTTAACAATGAGTAGATGAGTGTGTATATGTGTATGGTAGATTCTAGCTGTAAATATACTCATCCCCTCTTAACAACACCCCAACCACGCCCCCACCTCCCGAAATCGGAGGTCTCAAGTTTGGCAAGTATGGTTACGGTGCGGAGATTCTCCGGAAATGTGTTTGTCATTTTTTTTTGGTGTGGGTTCACAGTGTGGGGCATATTTGTAACAGTGTTTAAGTTGTTTATACAGCCACCCTCAGTGTGACCTGTATGGCTATTGACCAAGTATGCCTTGCATTCGCTCGTGTGTAAAAGCCGCATGTATTATGTGACTGGGCCGGCACACTATGGAGGGATCCCTCAGACGGTACTGCATCAAAAAGCAAAAGTGTAATGAATATCACCACATGGGCTCAGGAACACTTCAGAAAGCCACTGTCAGTGACTACAGTTGGTCGCTACATCTGTAAGTGCAAGTTAAAACTCTACTATGCAAAGTAAAAGCAATTTATCAACAACACCCAGAAACACCGCCGGCTCATCTAAGATGGACTGATGCAAAGTGGAAAAGTGTTCTGTGGTCTGACGAGTCCACATTTCAAATAGTTTTTAGAAACTTTGGACGTTGTGTCCTCCGGAACAAAGAGGAAAAGAACAAAGAGGAAAAGAACGACCAGGATTGTTATAGGCGCACAGTGTAAAGGCCACCATGTGTGAAGGTATGAGGGTGTATTAGTGCCCAAGGCATGGGTAACTTACACATCTGTGAAGGCACCATTAATGCTGATAAGTACATACAGCTTTTGGACCAACATATGTTGCCATCTAAGCAACGTTATTATGGACGCCCCTGCTTATTTCAGCAAGACAATGCCAAGACACGTGTTACAACAGCTTCATAGTAAATGAGTGCGGGTACTAGACTGGCCTGCCTGTAGTCCAGACCTGTCTCCCAGTGAAAATGTGTGGTGCATTATGAAGCCTAAAATACCACAAAGGAGAACCCGGACTGTTGAACAACTTAAGCTGTACATCAAGCAAGAATGGGAAAGAAGTCCACCTCAAAAGCTTCAAAAATGTGTCTCCTCAGTTCCCAAACCTTTACTGAGTGTTGTTAAAAGGAAAGGCCATGTATTACACTGGTAAAAATACCCGTGACAATGTTTTTGCAATGTGTTGCTGCCATTAAATTCTAAGTTAATGATTATTTGCAAAAAAAAATATGTAAGTTTGTCAGTGTGAACATTAAGTATCTTGTCTTTGCAGTCTATTCAATTGAATATAAGTTGAAAATGATGTGCAAATCATTGTGTTGTCTTGTTATTTACCATTTACACAACATGCTACGTCACTGCTTTTGGGTGTTGTACCACTACCATAGTTTGTGTGTATATTTTGCAGCGGCTCACAAAGTTCTGTTGTAAAAAGAACAAAAACAAAAGGCTAATACTGATATAGGTCAATAATAATGTGTGGCTCTCTACACCAAAACATACACAATTGATATAATCCAGCCCACAATGAAGTGTTTTAAATGTAAAACAATCACAATAAATACATTAAAGTAGATGTTTTGCTTACATTGATCTGCTCCATGAGAACTGCGTTGGTGGCCTCGGTTTCATGCAGGAGGCCGTTCATGTGGTCCAGACTTCGTGTGGCCGTGTTCAGCTTGTGGCTCAGCTCGTCCTTGGTGGGCTCCACAGTCCACTCAAAGGGCTCTGGGGGCCCACATTCATTAGTAGACAATTAAACCAAAAACCACACTACAGTACTCAAAAGAGTCCACAGCAATAAGATGTGGAAGCACTTGTAGATTATTTACCAAAGATTCTGGACTATAAGTCGCTACTTTTTTCCCACAATTTGAACCCTGCGGCTTATAAAACGGTGTGGCTAATTTACAGATATGTTCTGCTAATGGCCATGTTTTGTGTTCCTCAGTTTTCATTAAACACAAGCAGAGTCACAGAGATAGTGTGTTGTTGTTTGTGCTATGGCGACGTCTGTTGGACGGGTTCTCTCACTGCTGGTATTGTAGGTTGAACATCTACTTTCTGTTTTAATGCCTTAAACTAGAAGTAAAACTGTCCATAGCGTTTCTACTCAAAATTATTTTTCATTCATCACTCCAAGCAACGTTTTTAAGTTTTACAATATAACTAAAACAATGTGTGAGGTCTATAGGAGTGTTGTCATGCATATTTGTAGGCTCTATCGTAATGAAGTGAAGCAAGCGTCGTTAGCATTAGCTAATGTGCTAACACATATACAGTAGAGGCCAAAAGTTTGGACACACCTTCTCATTCAATGTGTTTTCTTTATTTTCATGACTATTTCCATTGTAGATTGTCACTGAAGGCATCAAAACTATGAATGAACACCTGTGGAGTTATGTACTTAAAAAAAAAGGTAAAATAACTGAAAACATGTTTTATATTCAAGATTCTTCAAAATAGCCACCCTTTGCTCTGATTACTGCTTTGCAAGGGGCGACATAGCTCGGTTGGTAGAGCGGCCGTGCCAGCAACTTGAGGGTTGCAGGTTCGATTCCCGCTTCCGCCATCCTAGTCACTGCCGTTGTGTCCTTGGGCAAGACACTTTACCCACCTGCTCCCAGTGCCACCCACACTGGTTTAAATGTAACTTAGATATTGGGTTTCACTATGTAAAGCGCTTTGAGTCACTAGAGAAAAGCGCTATATAAATAAAATTCACTTCACTTCAAGGCATTCTCTCCATGAGCTTCAAGAGGTTGTCACCTGGAATGGTTTTCACTTCACAGGTGTCATAGATTTGATGCCTTCGGTGATAATCGACAGTGTAAATAGTCATGAAAATAAAGAAAACGCATTGAAATGTGTGTCGAAACTTTTGACCTGTACTGCATATGTGTCTGTGTTAGAAATATTAACTTACAATGGCATTCCTTTTGTATTGTTTCAGTTTGGTAAATTCACCAAAACGTCACTGTGGACTTATTGAGTCTGTTCAGCTGATTGGAGAGCTAGCTACCGCAGCGAGTGAGTCCATGACCATGACTTCTGTTTTGTTTGATCAGCCGTTTTACTGCCCTGTTACAGACAGCGTTTGGAAACAATTAAGGTTTGTAAATAAACATTTACAAAATATTTCCGTGTAAATAACTAATTTAACAAAGTGTATATCTGCGGCTTATAGTCCAGTGCGGCTAATATTGTTCTTCTAAAATTTAGTGGGTGCTCAATAGTCCGGAAAATACGGTACTATAATTTCTAACAAAGCTTTTTAACTGATGCACTACTCATACAAACCAAGGAGGTGTACCTTGTTTTAGGTCTGGCAATGTGAGGAGGTGCTCCAGAGAAGGTAAAAGTGCAGGCGAGGTGTTTTCATTCTCCGTGGTCTCCATGCCCTCGCCTTCCTCCCTGGCCATGGACTGGAGGTCGCTCATGACCAGCGGTACCAGCCCTGGATTATTCGGGTCTGTACTTCGGCGCTGGGCCTCCAGAGACTTCCGGCTAGACTGGACCACCATGGAACCTGGTAAAAAACAAACAATGTACTAGGGTTGTATGGTATGCCAGTACTATTATAGTGCCATGGTAATAATGATTAAACAAGACACTTGTTTTTTCATGACACGCTGTGGTGATTCGAGATGGGACTTACGGCTCTTTGAAAGTCACGAGGAGGAGCCGTTCTTTTCAAAGAGCTGCTTTAAAGACTGGCTCTATTTTAGGGGTGTGAATCTTTGGGCACCTAACGATTCAATCCCATTGCTAGAGTGATAATTCCATTCACAACCGATTCTCGATTTAAAATGATTCTCAATTCAAACCGATTCCGTAAATGTAATAATTAGTAGATTATTTTTTAATGAACAATTTAAAAAAATAGATTACACGTTTTGGCTAGCCTTTAAAACATACTTAAAATAATAATTCTTATTAAAAAAGATACTATTTTTATTTTTTTATTTAAATTATGAATCGGGCTTAAAAATAATCGCTATTCAGATGTGAATAAAAAAAATTGTGCAGCCCTAATATACTTTACTCTCGTTTGTGATGAGGAAATAAAACAGTGAAATAAGAATAAAGTCATTCTTGATCAAAGTTAGAGTGAAGACTAATACTGCCAGTATATTGAAAACATGAATATGAATAAAACGTATTAAGGGAATAAGCGGTAGAAAATGGACGGGTGGAGTATTTATTCCACAGTAAAAAAAAGTATCTCCACCAGGTCAATGTATTTCTCTTGTTTTACCCAAATGTAACACAAGGGGGCAGCAGACACACATTTAGCTGCTTCACACTATGGTGAACATACAATACCAGGTGGTGGACAAAAAGAAAAGATTGTTATAAATTCCAGTCTCAATCTTTGCTTCTTCTTCTAAGATCCAAACAGAGTGAATGTTTTTTTTTTTTTTACGCCAAGGAATGACTTCATTGTATTCAGAATATACCTCCCCCAAAACACCTGGTCTTACTGGCTAGCCTCAGCTTATAGCTAGAGATGGACGTAATTTTGTTTTCCGAGCATGGGATGGAAGAAAGTGGGTGTGAAGGACA
>NC_084623.1:5257755-5327755 GCF_033978795.1 Nerophis ophidion | reverse complement strand
ATGTCAGTCTTACCTGAAGGTATTTACTGTTGTAAAGAATGTTAATAAACTGAGCTAAAAAAAACCTTCCTGCATACTCACTGTTCTGACTTTGCAGGTTGAAGAGTTGCTCCTCAACACGGGTCAGTTGACGCTGAAGCGTTTCCACCGTAAATATTATACTGTAAATTACGGACGATAAGCCGCTAATTAATCGACTTTTTATCGCTGACAAACATAATGTACATTTTTTTCATAAAGCATTAAAGTTGTGTGGTATTGTTTGAGTTTAAAGCTTTGAACCGGAAGTACAAGTGCTGGTCTGTCTTGTAATCGTCCATAGCATTTCTACTCGTATGTATTCTTCATTCATCACTCCTAGGAACGTTAGTAAGTTTTTCAATTTAACTAAAACAATTCTTATTTACTAAATCGTCCCATGTGTGATGTCTGTAAGAGTGTTTTCATGCATATTTGTACGTGCTGTCATAATGTAATGAAGCAAGCATCGTTAGCAATAGCTAACATGCCAACACGTTTACCAGTGTCTGTTAATAGTATTAACTATTCTTTTTGTATTGTTTCAGTTTCTTAAATTCACCAAAACGTCACCGTAGAGTTATTGAGTCTGTTTAGCAGATTGGAGAGCAATCTGCTAAACAGTGTCTTTCTTGCCATAAGTTGGATGTCAAAGTTGACCAACTTCTCGGTTTATGTCCACAACCTTCTACTATCCAGGTGAGAGGCAGGATTTTGTAATCTCGAATTAACTTTCACCAACTCAGAGGCGGTGCAGCAGCTCAGTTTGTATATATATCAGCATAAGCTGGTTAGCGCTCTGTGATCACTATGAATAGTTTGTCTGCGTTAGCGCTTACAATAACAATATCGCAAATATTCAGGTCACGAAATGTAAATGGAGTACGGTTGGCAGATTTTGGATGTTTTTAGAAGGCTTTTTTACTACGATTAGCTGTGTTGAAAGCCACCTCCTAATTGTTTTATTTAAGGAATAAACATAAGACTTCTTGTCTTACATAAAAGTTGTGAATGCTTGACAAAAACAAAACAAAAAGTGCAGTTCCCCTTTAAGGGCCTACTGAAAGCCACTACTACCCACCATGCAGTCTGATAGTTTATATATCAATGATGAAATATTAACATTGCAACACATGCCAATATGGCCGGGTTAGTTTACTAAATTGCAATTTTAAATTTCGCGCCAAAATATCCTGCTGAAACGTCTCGGTATGATGACACATACGTGTGACGTCACGGATTGTAGAGGACATTTTGTTCCAGCATCGTTCCCAGCTATTAAGTCGTCTGTTTTCATCGCAATATTCCACAGTATTCTGGATATCTGTGTTGCTGAATCTTCTGCAATTTGTTCAACGAACAATGGAGACATCAAAGAAGAAAGCTGTAGGTTGGGAAGCTGTGTATTACGGCCGGCTTTAGCAACACAAACCCAGCCGGTGTTTCAATTTTTACATTCCCGAAATGTGACAGTCAAGCTTTACTATGGAACAGAGATGTTAAGCGAACACGGTTGGATTGGACCACACACACAAAGTACAGTGTATTATGCAGCGATCATTTCGTAAGATTGTGTTTTGAAGACGATCCCTTGCGAAGGGCAGAGATGGGCATCGCCACCACCTGTGGACTGGTGCTGAAGAAAGGTGCGGGGCCGACCTTCAGGTTGTACAGGTACGACCATATAATCTCACTAAAACACTAGTAACACAATAAGCAGATAAGGGATTTTTCAGAATTATCCTAGTAAATTTGTCTAATAACATCTGAATTGCTCCCACTACCCTCTAGTCTTTTTTTTCTTTCTTTCTAGTCTTTCACTCTTACTTTCCTCATCCACGAATCTTTCATCCCCAATCAAATTAATGGGGAAATCGTCGCTTTCTCGGTCTGAATCGCTCTCGCTGCTGGTGGCCATGATTGTAAACAATGTGAGGCGCTCCACAACCCGTGACGTCACGCGCACATCTTCTGTTACTTCCGGTACAAGCAAGGCTTTTTTATTAGCGGCCAAAAGTTACGAACTTTATCGTCGATGTTCTCTACTAAATCCTTTCAGCAAAAATATCTGAATCGCTCCCACTGCCCTGTAGTCTTTTTTTTAAGTCCTTCACTCTCACTTTCCTCATCAACGAATCTTTCCTCCTCGCTCAAATTAATGGGGAAATCGTCGCTTTCTCTGTCCAAATCACTCCCGCTGCTGGTGGCCATGATTGTAAACAATGTGCAGATGTGAGGAGCTCCACAACCCGTGATATCACGCACACATCGTCTGCTACTTCCGGTACAAGCAAGGCTTTTTTATTAGCGGCCAAAAGTTACGAACTTTATCGTCGATGTTCTCTACTAAATCCTTTCAGCAAAAATATCTGAATCGCTCCCACTGCCCTGTAGTCTTTTTTTTAAGTCCTTCACTCTCACTTTCCTCATCAACGAATCTTTCATCCTCGCTCAAATTAATGGGGAAATCGTCGCTTTCTCTGTCCGAATCACTCCCGCTGCTGGTGGCCATGATTGTAAACAATGTGCGGATGTGAGGAGCTCCACAACCCGTGACATCACGCACACATCGTCTGCTACTTCCGGTACAGGCAAGGCTTTTTTATTAGCGGCCAAAAGTTGCAAACTTTATCGTCGATGTTCTCTACTAAATCCTTTCAGCAAAAATATCTGAATCGCTCCCACTGCCCTGTAGTCTTTTTTTTAAGTCCTTCACTCTCACTTTCCTCATCAACGAATCTTTCATCCTCGCTCAAATTAATGGGGAAATCGTCGCTTTCTCTGTCCGAATCACTCCCGCTGCTGGTGGCCATGATTGTAAACAATGTGCGGATGTGAGGAGCTCCACAACCCGTGACATCACGCACACATCGTCTGCTACTTCCGGTACAGGCAAGGCTTTTTTATTAGCGGCCAAAAGTTGCAAACTTTATCGTCGATGTTCTCTACTAAATCCTTTCAGCAAAAATATGGCAATATCGCGAAATGATCAAGTATGACACATAGAATGGACCTGCTATCCCCGTTTAAATAAGAACATCTCATTTCAGTAGGCCTTTAACGTATGCCAACATGACTGTACTGTATGTTATATTCCAGACAAGCCAGAGTTAACAAACAAACAGACGTCACCTCTCCCGCAGCTCCGCCTCCTTGCTGACATTTTCCTGCAGGATTTGGTTATGTCGTTCCAACAGGGTGTCATGTTCATTCTGGAGCTGCTGCAGCTCTGCTGTGCTGCTTTGGAGAGACTTCTGGTTCTCTGCCAGCCTGGACCTCAGCTGGTCCACCTGAGACGTCAACTCTCTGGCAAACACACAGCGCGCCAATTTTACTCAGAAACTTCCTTTCTGTAGCACCTGCCGTACCCAAAGTGCTGGATGGACTCCAAATCATCAGATAATGGAAGGACAAAAGCAATAAACAACATTAACATAAACAGTATAACACTGAGATGGCAATTCAAGTATCCAGTCGTGGTTTCTTTTCTCAACTCTCCGTACCCTTCTAGCCTGCTGGCGTTGCTTTCGTTCTGCCCGTTGAGCTTGCTCTTCTGCTGCTTCAGTACATTGTGCACTCTCACCTTATAGCCCTCAAACTCTTCAGTCATTGTCACCAGTTCTGCCTAGAAACAAAATAATGAAAAGCTTTGCAGTAAAGTCATCTCCGCTGTTAAGGCTCACTGAAATGTTCCTAATATGATAAGAACTTAGCAATTGTAAAGATAGTTGATGCTCATCACAATTGGACATTGTTTGTGGCGTCTAAGAGTCCGTGTTGGGCCCCAAACTTTTTATACTTTGTCTCAATGATACTAGTATTTTCTGCTCAGGGGGAGAACTGCCGGCCAAAGTGGCTTAAATCTGATTTTTTTCCCAGCTGATTTTTTGCACTGCAAGTACAAAACCCAAAAGCAGTGAAGTTGTCACGTTGTGTAAATGGTAAATAAAAACAGAATACAATGATTTGCTAATCCTTTTCAGTATATATTCAATTGAATAGACTGCAAAGACAAGATACTTAACGTTCAAACTGAGAAACTTTGTTATTTTTTGCAAATATTAGCTCATTTGGAATTTGATGTCTGCAACATGCGTCAAAAAAGACTGAAAAAGTTGAAGAATGCTCATCAAACACTTATTTGGAACATCCCACAGGTCAACAGGCTTATTGGAAACAGGTGGGTGCCTTGATTGGGTATAAAAGCAGCTGCCATGAAATGCTCAGTCATTCACAAAGGATGGGGGGAGGGTCACCACTTTGTCAACAAATACGTGAGCAAATTGTCCAAAAGTTTAAGAACAACATTTCTCAAAGAGCTATTGCAAGGAATTTAGGGATTTTACCATCTACGCTCCGTAATATTACCAAATGGTTCAGAAAATCTGGCGAAATCAATGCACGTAAGCGGCAAAGCCGTGACCTTCCATCTCTCAGGCGGTATTGCATTCAAAAGTGTCATCAGTGTGTAAAGGATATCACCACATGGGCCCAGGAACACTTAAGAAAATCACTGTCAGTAACTATTTCTTCACAATACCAGATTAAAATTACAACAGAAATGAATATCCATTCAAGGATGGTGGTGAGTGAAAGGGTCCCCCAGATAAGCTAGAAGAAGCTTTTGGCAGGGGGTCCGGAGGACAGTATATGCATGGAATGCTGAAACATGGTGGCGAGCACAAAAACGCTATATGATGAACCCAAAATACGAGTACTAAAGCAAGCATACACATGCATATTCATTAAGTCAACCAAGCATAACCCAGCAGTAGTCTACCCCACATGAGGCATTAAAGATAGGTGGTTAATAGGTAAGATCTCAGTTAGTTTTTGAAGTTGGAGAATGAATAGAGCATCCTGAGGCTCTCATCAAGCCGGTTCCAAATGTTTGGTCCCCTGCATACAACACTTGGAGCGGTACAAGCCGGTAGACGATGTTTACCTGATATCAGGTCAAAGTTAGGAGTGTTGTGGGCATGCTGGGGACGATAGATAGGAACCAAACTACAGAGCCTGAGATTCAGCCTGTGGATGACTTGATTGGTTAGACAAGCATTGTGATAAATATTGAACTCAGTCAGTCTTAAGACATGATAATTATAATTATAAACTACAGTTTGTCGCTACATCTGTAAGTGCAAGTTAAAACTCTACAATGCAAATCCAATGCCATTTATCAACAACACCCATATGGTTTATTTACGAATTACACAACGTGCCAACTTCACTGGTATTGGGGTTTGTATGGAAAAACTCTGTATGAATAAAGTTTTATTAGATTTGATTGAAAGAAAAAAAAAAGAAGTCACACTAAAATTTTTGGAATCCAAAAGTATTAAAGAATCATAAAATTATTAAAAATCAGTCATAGATTTTTCTTTATTTACTTTCAATTGTTAAGTCTCTACATCAACTTCAGAAATATCTGTCAATTACAAGTTATTTTTCCAAGTTTTTTTTTCATTTCTCTGTTTTATGCCCTTTTTGTCATAGACAACATTGGTTTTATATGAAAAGAACACAAAATGTGCAAAAACTATTTCAAAGTGGAATATTTGATGTGAAGTAATTGGAGCCCTGAATGAGTCAATAGTTTATTACCGTAATTTTTGAGCAATGACAGTATTAAAGAAATAACAACTTGCATGGCAGCTTTCTGTTATTAGAGTCAAAATTGCAACCCTTTTCACCCGCTTGCTCTTTTATTTCACGTTTTGTTTCGTTTTTATTAGTATTTTTAGAATGTGCCACAGACACCCCTGGACTAGATCTTATCTTTTTAAGCATTCTAATCATTTTATTTCATCACTGCAGGAGAAAAAAAACAGTTAAAATCCACAAAATGAGCAGTACCTTTGCCATGTCCCTCTCCTGCTGCAGACTGTTTATTTGTTGCTGGAGGCAGCTGCTGGCTCTTTGGTGCTGCTCCAGCGCAGACCTGAGCTGCTCCTGCAGACGATGACGCTCTGCCGTCAAGTCACACACCTCGATCTTGCACGGAAACGCACACACGTTAATTGGCGGCATTAAAAATATTGTCACAGTGAAGAGCAGAGGCAACAACAGAGTCTGTCTTACTTTGGAGCTTTCTAATTGCTGCTGGCTTGCTTCGAGTTCTCCTTTTAATGAGGCCTGCAGCAGCGTTAGGGAGCTCTCCTGCAGGCATGGAAAAGTGGAGTATAGGTGCACATACACATATTAAATAAAGCCACATAATAAAACAATAACAAACATGGTGGTTCCATTGCAATGATCAGCACAAAGGAAAAAGAAGGCAGAGAAACAGACCTGCTTCTTGGCATCAGACAGATCTTTCTTGGTTTTCACCAGCAACTGTTTAATCTTGGCGGTCTTCTCCTCTGCTTGGTCCAACTGGGACTTTAAAGTTTCTGGACACACAAATACAAAAGGAGCTTCAGTGAAAGATCAAGGAACACCTGTATTGTGCTTATTTATAGTAGCAGTTTGAGTATTCACTGGAATCCAGATTAGTGGAGAACCAATATGATCAAATTGACGTGAAATCATGAACATACCAATTTCTTGTTGAAGACTTTCCTTCTTTTCGGTTAGTCTGCTTATTTGAGCCTTCAAGTCCTCGGAACACTGGTCTTTCTCTGAGAGCTTGGCGTTGAGGTCTTTGACCAGACGTTCATAGTCGGCCATCTCCATGTCTAGCAGAGAGTTCTGCTGCGCCTCCTTGTCAGAGCGAGGAACCACAGATCGTAAATTAGAACAGAATTGCTTCTAGTTTGTGGAGCAAAAAAAAGCTTAAATTGGCTAAGGAACTAGGAGCTTTTATTTATAGATCGATAGTGATGGGCAGTAACAAGCTACATCAATCAATCAATCAATCAATGTTTACTTATATAGCCCTAAATCACTAGTGTCTCAAAGGGCTGCACAAACCACCACGACATCCTCGGTAGGCCCACATAAGGGCAGGGAAAACTCACACCCAGTGGGACATCGGTGACAATGATGACTATGAGAACCTTGGAGAGGAGGAAAGCAATGAATGTCGAGCGGGTCTAACATGATACTGTGAAAGTTCAATCCACAATGGATCCAACACAGTCGCGAGAGTCCAGTCCAAAGCGGATCCAACACAGCAGCGAGAGTTCCGTTCACAGCGGAGCCAGCAGGAAACCATCCCAAGCGGAGGCGGATCAGCATCGCAGAGATGTCCCCAGCCGATACACAGGCAAGCAGTACATGGCCACCGGATCGGACCGGACCCCCTCCACAAGGGAGAGTGGGACATAGAAGAAAAAGAAAAGAAACGGCAGATCAACTGGTCTAAAAAGCATGCAGCCTAACTACATTTTCCAGTAGCTTAGCTACTTTTTTAACGAGTAGCTTATCTACTTTTAGACCCATGTAGCGAGCTGTGGACATGGAGACAACATGGCGGAAGCGGGCGTCGAACCTGCAACGCTCTAATCTCTGGCACGGCCGCTCTACCAACCAAGCCAGACCTCCCCATATGTATTTTATATATTGATCTAGTTCTGTTGTAGATATACAACCAAAAAAGGCAAATACCAACAAACAAAAGGCTGATACCCTCCATCCATCCTTCCAATCCAATCCAATCCACTTTATTTATATAGCACATTTAAACAACAATGTTTCCAAAGTGCTGCACAGCCATGTTAAAAACAATACTAAAAAAAACAACAATATTATGCTCCACCAATGACTGAATAAAAACAAAAAATAAACAAATATAAAACCAATAAAAACAATATAAAAACAAATATGATTAAAAACTATTTTAAAAGGGTAAAATCAATTAAAACAGTAAAATAAAAATCAAAGTGTATAAAAAACACAGAAGACAACAGAGAACAGAGGACCACACAACTCACGTAGTGTTAAAAGCCAAAGAATAAAAGTGGGTCTTAAGACGAGACTTAAAACACTCCACTGTGGGAGCAGTTTGAACATGGAGGGGCAGATTGTTCCAGACCTTAGGGCCGACCACAGAGAAGGCCCTGTCTCCCCTGGTCTTAAGTCTGGTCTTGGGCACCACGAGCTGGAACTGGCTCTCGGACCTCAGAGCGCGCGCAGGAATGTAAATTTGGATGAGGTCCGAGATATATTGAGGTGCCAGTCCATGTAAAGATTTAAAAACAAACAGCAATGTTTTAAAATCAATTCTAAAATGAACAGGGAGCCAGTGCAAACTCTGAAGAATTGGGGTTATATGCTGGCGTTTCCTAGCCCCTGTTAAAAGTCCTGCTGCCGCGTTCTGGACTAACTGCAACCGGGAGAGAGCTTTTTGGCTAATGCCAGCATAAAGTGCATTGCAGTAGTCCAGGCCACTTGAAATAAAAGCATGCACGACTTGTTCAAAAAGGTTAAAAGATAAAAACGGTTTAACCTTTACTAAAAGACGAAGGTGATAAAAACACGATTTTAAAACGCCATTGACTTGTTTGTCTAGTTTAAAATCGCTGTCTATAGTGACGCCTTCCATTTTCTTCCGCTTATCCAAAGTCGGGTCGCGGGGGCAGCAGCCTAAGCAGAGAAGCCCAGACGTCCCACTCCACAGACACTTCGTCCGGCTCCTCCCGGGGGATCCCGAGGCGTTCCCAGGCCAGCCGGGAGACATAGTCTTCCCAACGTGTCCTGGGTCTTCCCCGTGGCCTTCTACAGGTCGGACGTGCCCTAAACACCTCCCTAGGGAGGCGTTCGGGTGGCATCCTCATCTGGCTCCTCTCGATGTGGACGAGCAGCGGCTTTACTCTGAGCTGCTCCTGGATGACAGAGCTTCTCACCCTACTTGTAAGGGAGAGAACGCCACCCGGCAGAGGAAAATAATTATGGCCTCTTGGACCTGTGATCTTGTCCTTTCGGTCATAACCCAAAGCTCATGACCATAGGTGAGGATGTGAACGTAAATCGACTGATAAATTGAGAGCTTTGCCTTCTGGCTCAGCTCCTTCTTTACCACAACGGATTGATACAGCGTCCGCATTAATGAAGACGCTGCACCGATCCTCCTGTCGATCTCACAAACAACTCTTCCCTCACTCGTGAACAAGACTCCCAGGTACTTGAATTCCTCCACTTGGGGCAGGGTCTCCTCCCCAACCCGGAAATGGCATTCCACCCTTTTCCGGGCGAGAACCATGGACTCGGACTTGGAGGTGCTGATTCTCATCCTAGTCGCTTCACACTGGCTGATACCGACATAGCTCAAAAGGCCAAATAATGGGTGGATCTCTGCCGATGACGTGGTCAGTTTGGCCAGACAGCACTAACAATGAGTGCAGAGGGAAAAGTCCGAGCTCCCGGCCGCCCTCGTGTAAACTGTCCTGTCAACGTCTAGGCTAATGGAAAGGCGGTAGCAGTTCCTTTGCTTTGGGCTACAATCTTTCTAAGAGCTATTGCTGATCGCTGCAGGGCAGCCATCAGCGGTCTCAGCGCTTGACTGGAGAACTCCTCGGAGACGCACGTGTATGGAGAAAAAAAAAAGAGCAGGGGGAATGTGTTTTTGTGAAGGCGTGCACCTTGCGTAGATGCTCCAGCTCCTGGGCAGTGCGCTGCAATTGCTGCTGCTGCTTGCTGAGCTGGCCTGTCAGCTCCTCCACTTCTTTCACGGCCGATGAAAGGTCCTACAAACACAATGCATGTGGGTCTTTTCAAGTCAATACACTTACCGGCAATTCCAGACGAATAAGTCACTACTTTTTTCCTACTCTTTGAGCCTTGCGGCTTTTATAAAGGCGCACATTTTTTTTTCTGCTGACGGCCAAAAAGCTAATAGTTTTCAATAAAAACAGACGAAGACACTTATAGTTAAAGTACCAGTTAAGTTAAGTTTAAGTACACATGATGGTCACACACACACACGAGGTGTGGCGAAATTATTCTCTGCATTTGACCCATCACCCTTGATCACCCCCTGGAAGGTGAGGGGAGCAGTGGGCAGCAGCGGTGGTCACGCCCGGGAATAATTTTTGGTGATTTAACCCCCAATTCCAACCCTTGATGCTGAGTGCCAAGCAGGGAGGTAATGGGTCCCATTTTTATAGTCTTTGGTATGACTCAGCCGGGGTTCGAACTCACAACCTACCGATCTCAGGGCGGACACTCTAACCACAAGGCAACTGAGTAGGTCTAAGTCTTAAGTGTTTGAGTTATGGCGCCATCTTTTAGAGAAGTTTTCTCACAGCAGTGTCCTTCCATTTACTGCTTTTAACCGGAAGTAGAAGTGCCGATCCGTCTTGTAGCCGTCCATAGCGTTTCTACTCGTATGGATTCTTCATTCATCACTTCAAGCAACGCTGGTAAGTTTCGAAATATCACTAAAACAATTCATACTTACTAAAGCGTCCCATGCGTGATGTCTATACAAGTGCTTTCATGCATATTTGTACATGCTATCGTAATGAAATGAAGATAGCGTCGTTAGTATTATGCTAATATGTTTACAATGTCTGTATTAGTATTATTAACTTATAACGGCATTATTTTTGTATTGTTTCCTTAAAACATCCCTGTGGAGTTATTGAGTCCGTTTAGCCAATTGGAGAGCTAGCTTCCGCAGCTAGTGGGTCCATGACGATGACTTCTGTTTTGTTTGATCATCTGTTTTACTGCCTTGTTACAGACATCGTTTGGAAACAATTAAGGTATGTAAATAAACATTAACAAAATATTTGTGTGTAAATTACTCATTTCACAACATATATATCGGCGGCTTATAGTCCGTTGCGGCTAATATATCCATCCATTTTCTACCGCCTGTTCCTTTTGGGGACAAGTGCAGGGGGTGCTGGAGCCTATATCTGCTGCATTTGGGCGGTAGGCGGGGTACACCCTGGACAAGTCGGCTAATATATGGAAAATAATTTTTGTTTTACTCAAATGTAGTGAGCGCTGCCCTTATTTCAATGCCCTCAACATAAATACAGTAATAAACAAGAGCCTTCCTCATGTCCACATTTACATTCTCTGCGTGTCACGTTGTGTACACTGCCATGTGTGAAGTGCAAACAAGTGGCCAACAGTAAAGGAAAAGCCTCAACACACAATTACGCTGTGAAATATTGAATTTTCCGCAACATGCTAATGCTGCAGGAGCATATTAATGGCTTATGAGGAGTGTGTGTGGGCACCATATTGCTTATGCAAATACATTTCCATACAACACCTCATCTAGAGGAACTTTATTTCTTATCATTTGAATTATTAGTAATTTTCTCCATGCACATGTATTTGGCATTTATTTTATTGTTTTTTAGAAGATATACATGGTAGAAAAATGTCATTAGTTAAATCTATTTATTGTTGATTTTCAAACGGCACTTAAGAGGGGAAATGCACTTTTTTTGAGAATGTTTGTCTATTGTTCACAATTCTTCTGTATTTTTTTATTTTTAGGTATTCTAACTTGTAAATAAATGCTAGCAAAAGTCAGCTAACAATATAGTTACTGTGAGTCACTCTATTCTGCCTATTAAGTGCTCTAAAAACATCCAAACACCTCCATCAATGTTTTAAGTGTATATATAATTTAGTAACTTTATTAATAGTTACTGTACGTATTCTGCCCTTTTTACGCAAACGTTTGCTTTGTCACCACTAAGCATGGCAGACTTCATGAGAGACAACAAAGACTACTTGGGACAAATAATGATCCAGAGATTTAATTTTTTGAGCCTGAATATAAGGAGGATGATCTACAAGTTTTAGAAGCTGTGTGCTAAACGGATGTGGCCTTAGTGAAACACTAAGCATCATGTAGCCGCATTGCTAAGTGCTAATTCATTGATTGAAACTTTTATTAGTAGATTGCACAGTTCAGTACATATTCTGTACAATTGACCACTAAATGGTAACACCCAAAATAGTTTTTCAACTTGTTTAAGTCTGGGTCCATGTAAATCAATTCATGGTAGACAATATATACAAACTGTCAACATAATAAAACAATCACTTGCTGTACGATCGCACTGGGATATTTATATATTCCCATTCAGATGAAGAACGAATCATAATCCTTACAAAGTTGTTAAAAAAAGATTTTCTTGTCTTTCTCGCCATTCCTGGGTATAAGCTGGATGTCAAAGTTGACCGATGTCAATGTTTATGTCCACAACCTTCTAATATCCAGCTGAGAGGCATGATTTATTATCTAGAATTACCTTTCACCAACTCAGAGGCGATGCAGCAGCTCAATATGTCAATATAGCAGCATAAGGTAGTTAGCTCTCTGTGATCATGGCGCCACTAAAAATAGTTAGCGCTTATAATAACATTATTGCCAATACTTGGTTAATATTCAAGTCCCGAGATTTAAATGGAGTATTGTTGGCGGATTGTGTTTGGCTCCATAAAAGTACAACACTGCAAGCTACTTTATCGGCCACAGACTCCTCTTAAAACGCAAACTAGATTGTTTTTATTGGAATAACCCTACAACTCGTTTGGAAAATTAAAATGAAGACCCACCACTTCAATATTTGCACAAGCTTTTTTATGCTACTGAATGAGACAATGTGTACTTCTGTGTACCGTACTCTATGTCAGTGTTTACATTCGGTCCAGATGTGCTTATGAGGGCCAGCAGTTTAGGTCATGGATGGCTCAGTGGCTGTTTGGTGAAATGTCCTTTTTAACCTAGAACTTGGCAAGTGGTTCCAAGCTTTACTGACCGGTACCTCATTTTTGTAAATAAATACAATTTGTGCCATTTTTTTTTAAATCTTACAAAACAATAGTGATGATTAAAAAAAACCTCTATTGAACCAAGGCATCCAGTCCTAATAAAGACAACAGAGGGACATCAATCTTATCTTCAGTTTCTACCTTCATCTTCTGTTCCTTCATTGCTCTCTCAGCCACAAGATCTCTGTCCAGACTGGCGGAGTGTTTTTGCAGCTCCTGGTTCTGGGTTTCTATCTGCACCATTGAGCTCCTGGAGGTCTCCATGGCAGCCAGCAAGTCCTCCTTCTCTCTGCTGAGCAACTGCACCTGAGAAGCAGTAATTATTCCAGATTATTGTCACTGTTATGTGGTGGTTCTTTTAAAATGTTTTACTGTGTTGTTACAAGGATTGAAATACATATTTTTGTATTCTTACTTATTTTTGGCCTGCAAATTAATACTGTGTGGCTATGCTAATCAATCGGGCATCATCACTATCACACTTTTTTCATGGAAACGTACCTGATTGCCAATGCAGATTAATGCTTTTCATGGCCGATCACAAACACAGATGCGTTTAAGGACGAGGACGACAACTATCAAAAACCGAATGGCAAGGTGCCCAAAGATTCACATCAATTACAATTGAATATTTTTATGTATATCAAAGTTTAAAACATATTAAATATTATGTATTACATACATTTTTTTCTGTCGAAATGGAAACAATGACAACATTTAGTAAGAAAGATGAAGTATGCACAATATTCCCAGGCTTTCGCGGGCCACATTAAATGACGTATCGGTCTGGATCTGAGTTTGACACCTGCACTGCAAAAACTGAAATCTAAATAAGATGAAATATCTCAAATAAGGGTGATATTTGCTTATTTTCTGTCTGAAAATATAATTCTTATGACTAAGCAGATTTTATGTTAGAGTGTTTTACTTGTTTTAAGGGTTTTAGTCCTAAATGATCTCAGTAAGATTGTAGCTGAGATTTGATGATCTATGTTGTGTAAAACATGCTTGAAACTAGAATATCAACTGTTGCAAAGCTGTGTCATCAACACTCACAAGTATAAAACTACTTTTCTTAAAGTAATAACTTCTTACTTCAAGCATGAAAAAAAAAGCATGATGCCGAGCCCATATCATCATGTCAAGATAATGGCACTAGCATTTACTTCATCAAAGAATATTTTTCAACATATTGAGCAAAAACGTCTCATTTTTTTCTCCCAAGAAAAGTGCACTTGTTATTAGTGAGAATATACTTATGTTAAAGGTTGACTTGTTTTGGAAAGTCTTGACAAGCCAAATTTTCTTGTTCTATTGGCAGATCATTTTGCTTAGTTCAAATAAAATACCCCTCATTTTTGTATTTTTTTTTCTTGTTTTTGAACACTGACTTTTTGCAGTATATGATCTACATCAACAATATATATATATATGTATATACAATATACAATACATTATGATTTGCCTGAGTGGCTGGACAGGACAGGTTAGGAAAAATAATTAATCTACTTTTGCTTGTTCTGAATCGATTAAGAATTGTTACAAAAAGGAATCGCCATTAATGGGAAAATCAATGATTTTTTGACAGCCTTAGTTGCCTGCATGGCAGCTTTGTGTTATTAGAGTCAACATTGCAACTTGTTCCCGTTACATTCCACCTCTATACCGTATTTTTGCGGACTATAAGTCGCAGTTTTTTTCATAGTTTGGCCAGGGGTGCGACTTATACTCAGGAGCGACTTAACACATTACCATAAAATATCAAATAATATTATTTAGCTCATTCACGTAAGAGACTAGACGTATAAGATTTCATGGGATTTATGGATTATGAGTGACAGATTGTTTGGTAAAGGTATAGCATGTTCTATATGTTAAAGTTATTTGAATGACTCTTACCATAATATGTTAGGTTAACATAGCAGGCACATTCTCAGTTGGTTATTTATGCCTCATATAACATACACTTATTCAGCCTGTTGTTCACTATTTATTTATTTTAAATTGCCTTTCAAATGTCTATTCTTGGTGTTGGGTTTTAAAAAATAAATTTCCCCCAAAAATGCGACCTATATATGTTTTTTTCCTTCTTTATTATGCATTTTCGGCAGGTGCGATTTATACTCCGGAGCGATTTATAATCCGAAGAATACGGTACTCTTTAATTCCACTTTTCTATGTTTTTGTTTATTTGGAATAGCATTTTTAGGATGTGTTGCGGGAGGTTAAAAAAGTAGCTACGGGCCGCACTGATCTAAACGCTGAAAAAAACAACCCAAATTGAATGCTTCCGGTGGAAAATGCAAACGAGGGCAAATATTCTCCGTGTACATGACAAGATTTGAAAATCGCTGATGCAAATCTGACAGCGCTGGGCTCTGTGGACTCCCTTCGCCGTCTTCTCATCATCTGTCAGCCAAACAAGGGAAAGTCAGGTTGGTAAACAGAGACGTCCAGATGTACTCTAAATTCCCCAACTGGCTTGCTGTCTGCCTTCCACCCGCCGAGAGCGATGAGCGTGCACGAGGACAAAACTCTTCCTTTGCACAGCAGATGGAAGTTGTGCTCCATTTGGCTGCCTGGGCTTCTCTCATTGGAAAGAGACAGTTATGGTGTCTTGGGAGAGGAGTCTATATAAACCTCATTCCTCCTGGGCTCAGCCACTCAAGTCTGATAGGCCATTTGTGGCTGCTGCACTGTGGAGTGTGACGTGAGAGTCCCCCTAAATCAGATGAACAGCAGGTGTATCGGAGGCGTGTTGGACACACTTTACATTTACTAGCCGACGTGCACTGGCTCCCTCACTTGAAGCCTGAATGAAGAATTACCTCCGTTCAGAGGGGAAAGAGATGATACAGTGTTATATGTTCATAGATGCTCCCTGCTGGTCGTTTGAGGACACTGCAGATAGTTCTGGATAAATTAATCAACCCCCACTCCTTAATGCACACATGTCAAAGTCAAAGCCCGGGGGCCAAATCTGGCCCGACACGTCTTTTAAATGGGCCACCACTACTTTTTATTTTGCCCCGCCACGTCATTTTAAGTGGCCCACCACATTTTATTTTGCCCCTCCACATCATTTTATGTGGTCTGCCATTTTTTTTTATCGTGACCCGCCACTTCAATTTTAGTGGCACTTTCCGTAATTGTAACGTGGCCCACCACATAATTTTATGTGGTCTGCCATATAGTTTTATTGTGGTCAGCCATGTAGTTTTACTGTGGCCCACCACATAATTTTACATGGGCCGAACTACATTTTATTTTGCCCCGCCACATCATTCTAACGTGGCCCTCCACATCCTTTTATGTGGTCTGCCATATAGTTTTATTGTGGTCCGCCATATAGTTTTATTGTGGTCTGCCATATAGTTTTATTGTGGTCTGCCATATAGTTTTATCATGGCCCACCACAGCATTTTATTGTTGATCGCCACTTCAATTTAAGTGGCCCACCAAATAATTCTAATGTGGTCTGCCATATAGTTTTATTGTGGCCCACCACGCATAATTTTTATGGCACTTTCCATAATTATAGTGTGGCACGCCACATCATTCTAATGTGGCCCACACATCATTTTATGTAGTCTGCCATATAGCTTTATTGTGACCCACCACATAATTTTACGTGGCCCGCCACTACATTTTATTTTACCCCTCCACATCCTTTTATGTGGTCTGCCATATAGTTCAATAGTGGTCCACCACAGCAATTTATTGATGACCACCACTTCAATTTAAGTGGCACTTCCCATAAAGTTGCCCACCAAATCAAGGTTCAAGGTTCAACTTTATTGTCCCCGCGGGGGAAATTTGTCTTGGAAACAGTGCATCATTGCTTTCTTAACATACACAAAAACCACAGAACAAAAACACAAGCACAGACACAACCAGACAACTAACATTTAAACATCAGAACATGGAGCTTGCTAGACACGGGTGGCACTTTGATGTAGGCATAAAATCTACAGTATGGAGATAAAGATAAAGTACAAGTGTGCACTGCACTATAGCTCATGGATAAAGTGCTGTGTGCTAAAGTGTTTAGTTCTAAAGTGCTATGTGCTAAAGTGCTATGTGCTAAAATAAAGTGCTAACCTATGTATTAACATTCTATTGCACATTGTTGGTCAGCTTAATGGAGGCTGGGACAAATGATAATTTAAAGTGGTTAGATTTGCATAGTGGGACCCGGAGTGTTCTCCCTGATGGCAGGGTTCCATATTCAGGGAAGAGTGGGTGTTGGGAATTGGAAATAATTTTCTTAGCTTTTTTCCTAACTGCCTGCCCATAGATACTCTGTACAGGCTCATATTCTTTCCTCCCTGCGATTTTCATTGCCGTTTTATGCAATCCGGCCAGTTTGCTTTTTAGCCTAACGGTTAGGTTGCCAAACCATGAAGTGATCCCGTATCTAATGATGCTCTCTACAATGGCACGGTAGAAAATCATCATGATGTGGCTGCTTACGCCGTACAATCTTAATCCTCGCAAAAAATATAGCCTCTGTTGCAGTCTATTGCAGAGTTTGTCAATGTGGGTCTTCCAGCAGAGAAGATGATCAATATGAACCTCTAAATATTTATATGAGGATACCTGAGTGATTTCCTGATTTTTGATGACCACTGGCTCATGGTCAGTCACATTCCTCGGATCCAAAACCATTTCCTGTGTCTTGGTCACATTTAGAATAAGATGGTTGGTATCACACCACCGAATAAATAGGTCTATCTCGTCTTGGGTCTGTATCCTTGTGAAGAAGGCTTAGGAGCCCGGTAAGTGGTCTAATGTGGTCCCCCACATCATTTTATATGATCCACCATATCATTTTATAGTAGTCCACCACTACATTTTATTTTGCCCCGCCGCATTCTTTTAATGTGGCCCACCACGTCATTTTATTTGATCCACCATATCATTTTATATTGGCCCACCACTACATTTTATTTTGCCCCGCTACATTCTTCTGATGTGGCCCACCACATAATTTTATATGATCCACCATATCATTTTATTGTGGCCCACTACAATTTTTTATAATGAATTGCCACGACAATTTAAGTGGCCCGTACCATAATTTTAACATGGCACGCCACATAATTCTGATGTGGCGTCTTACATGATTTAATGTGGTCATCTATTAAAGTGGCCCTCCACATCATTTTAAATTGACACGCCACATAATTTATGTTGTCCACCATGTCATTTAATCGTGGCCAGCCACACAATTTTATGATCGACCACTTCTTCAATTTAAGTGGCCCGTACCATAATTTTAAAGCAGCACCACATGTGGTCTGCTAAAACTATTAAAGTGGCCAGCCACATCATTCTATGTGGTCCGCCATATCATTTTAGTGGCCAGCCTCACAATGTTATGATGGACCACCACTTCAATTTAAGTGCCGTACCATCATTTTAAAGTGGCACACCATGCCACCACTTCAATTTAAGTGGCCGTGCCCTAGTTTTAATGTGGCACGCCACATTATTCTGCTATGGCCCATTACATACACTACATCAATTAAAGTGACCCTCCACATAATTTTAAATTCGCCACATCACTTTATTGGCCCAATTTAAGAAATCTGTACCATAATTTCAAAGTGGCAGGCCACGTCATTTTAACGTGGTCCTCAACTTCATTTACACTTTAATATTATCTGAAGTTCCAGACATTTATTTGTGGGTTTTCAAACATGAACACTTGGATAAGTGCTTGTCATCTTAAGGTATCATTTAAAAGCAAGCTATCCATCAACCTGGGGATAGGTTGATTGGCAACACTAAATAGGCCCTAGTGTGTGAATATTAATGTTGTCTGTAAAAAAATATATAAATCAAAAACAAAGTGTAACAAGGCTATTTTCACTGTTACATGTAGCCATCTAAGGGCAGCTATAATACTTCAGTCACACGCAGGATTCTCACAGGAATGAGGCAAGAACTAATCCAGAGCAAAGTGTGTGATCAAAGTGGTGTGTTAGAGTGATTCCAAGTGTCGTTGTGTTACTCAGTGTGACAGCACTGCCCTCAACCTTTTTCTCCCCCTCACTAACTGTCTCTCTGCCGCCTCCACCTTCTCTCCTCTCCGCTTGTCGTAATCTAGCTCTGAGGTTCTACACACACTGCCGTCACAACTCAGCCGCAGAAGACTCGATGCATCTCTAGAGATTACCTTCATTTACGCCGGGGACACAAGCGTCATTAGATGCGACTGAGTGATTTTGTTGCTGCTAAAGGGAGCCTGGTGCATTCAGGGTTTTATGGAAACTGCTGGCTGTGACATTACTCACAGGGTCTCTTTCAGATAAAGGAGCCTTCAACTTGCCAATTAGTAATGTAATTGATGAAAGAAATGGCCTTTTGGCTCCCAGATATATAGTTGCTGACATATTATTCCATTTCACAAACAGCGATAATTGTATTCAAAAAAATTCTCAAATTCAAAGTAGGGCTGCCAAAAAATGGAGTTCACTCATGTGATTAATAATACAAAAATATGACATTTCTTAAAGGGTATTTACCGTATTTCCTTGAATTGCCGCCGGGTATATAGTATGCGCCTGCCTCAAATTACTCGTTTCGCAAAAATAATTAGCGCATGCTTAGCATTACCGCCGGCTCAGGATTAACCTCGGGTCAAACTCGTTTCGCAAAATATTATTTTTATTAGCGCATGTCTAGAATTTCCGCTGGGTCAAACTCGTTTCGCAAAATAATTAGCATATGTCTAGAATTTCCGCCGGGTCAAACTCGTCACGTCACGAGTGACACTTCACCTGTCATCATTTTCAAAATGGAGGAGGCTGATTTCAATCATTTGAAATCGCATAAAGGGAAGAAAATTAAGAGCTATTCAGTAGGATTTAAGGTCCAAGCTATTGAATATGCTAAAAAGAACAGTAAGCAGCTATGTTTTATTAATATACCGTAGCTGCGTGTGTCAAATATGAGTCATTAAATGACTCCCGCCTCCTGGTGGTAGAGGGCGCTAGTGATCCTTCTTGCGACTACTCGGCTGCAGAAGAAGTGACAACAAGCAGCAAGAGTGAGCAGCGTGTGCTTGTTTTTTCCTCTCGCTTGCACTTTTAACATGGAGGATTACATAGCTAAAATAAAACAGTTTTCTAAACTGGACTTTCAATCAAAGCAGGAGGTAAAAAAGGAAGATCTCCATCGAGACAGAGAGACTTTTAAAATTGAAGAAAGATAAGGAAGACTTCTATAAACAAGTTATCGATGCTTTTGATCAGAAGGAGCTGCGCATGGACTTCATTTATAAGTAAAGGTAAGACCATAATAATTTTTTTTTTTTATTACATGTGCTTTTCATGATGGTATCCGTACATCACACTCAAATTTTTAAGCGTTGGCCTAAATTTACCGCACATGAACTTAATTTATAAGTAAAGGTAAGACCATAATAAGTTTTTTTTTTTATTAAATGTGCTTTTCATGATGGTATCCTTACATCACACGCAAATTTCAGTGCCCCTCCTGAAAATCTCCCGGGACAACCATTCACCCAAATTTCTCCTGACAACAATATTGGGGGCGTGACTTAAAGGCACTGCGTTTAGTGTCCTCTCTCACCTAAAAAGGAGACTATTATATACCGTATTTTTCGGATTATAAATAGCAGTTTTTTTTCATAATTTGGTCGCGGATGCGACATATATTCCAGAGCGACTTATGTGTGAAATTATAAACACATTACCGTAAAATATCAAATAATATTATTGCTCTCATTTGCGGAAGAGACGAAGAAAATGTCAGCAATCGTCACACACACACATCAGCAATCGTCACACACACTTCAACCAATAAGAATTCGGCGGTGGAGGGTGATGGCAGAAGTGCATTGTGGGTCATGGGATGCTAACTGCGATATGTTATATGCGACTGCCGTAGCTATTAAAATGGATTATTTCATCGTTGGCGGTAATTTATAAAAACTGAGAAGGGCTGAACAAAAATGGCACCGAAAGGAAAATCATGTACTGCAGATTACAAGCTGGATGTAGTGAAATATGCAGCAGAAAACGACAAGTGTAAGCAGCGCATATCTTTTGGAGTTGGCAGAGTTGTTTAGAAGCGACATCGAGGAAGAAGATTTCATGGGATTTATGGATTAGGAGTGAGAGATTGTTTGGTAAAGGTATAACATGTTTTATATGTTATAGTTATTTGAATGACTCTTAGCATAATATGTTAAGTTAACACAGCAGGCACCTTCTCAGTTGGTTATTTATGCCTCATATAACGTACACTTATTCAGCCTGTTTTTCACTATTCTTTATTTATCTTAAATTGCCTTTCAAATGTCTATTTTTGGTGTTGGATTTTATCAAATAAATTTCCCCCAAAAATGCGACTTATATATGTTTTTTTCCTTCTTTATTATGCATTTTCGGCCGGTGCGACTTATACTGCGGAGCGATTTATAATCCGAAAAATACGGTATGTCTCTGTAATCTATAAATTTATCTTTGACCCATAAAATAGGCCGGCACGGAGCTATTTCTAAGCGTGTGTTTATTCCAGCCGGCACGTTAATACACTGACACACAACATCCAGATTCCCATCATGCATTGCTTCAAAACTACGGTAAGTAGTAATGTCCAAAAACATAGCAGATGGGAAGAAGAGACATGGCGACGACGCATAAGAAGAAGAAGTACGCTTGCAAGTTCCAAAATGATTGGAAAAAATAATTTCAGTTCATCTAGGACAGCTCTAAGGGAAAGGGGTATGCTGCCTGCAAATATTGTAGATCAGACTTCTCTATTGAACACACAAAATATGCATTAATCATGTGCACACCTAATTGTGTACATGATTATTGCATATTGTTTTTTGTAATTACTCACAAGTTAACTCGTTGATTTTGACAGTCCTAATTATTGCTTGCATAAACATAATAATGTTAATTAAATATTGTAATTTATCAACACAATTTTGCACATTGCTTTTATCTCAGACTGTTTGACAACTATGACAAAACCATAGTTAACCTTGGTCCTATCATGTCTTTTGGTCATTTGTCATCATTTGGATGAAATTCTTCAGATGGTGTTCTAGACTGCCGAGGTAGTTTGGTTGAGCCTCACATTCCCTCTCAAGACAAGAGTACCTTGTAGCCTTCAGCGCAGTGAATGATGTCCTTCATTGAACTGTTCACTTTGTCCCGCTCTGCTTTTAGAGACGCGACCTCGTCCCTGAGGGTCACAACCTGAAATGAGAAGATTGCATAATGTAGATTTATCATGTACATGAAGCATTTCTACATTCTATTGTGTTGAATCCAATAGATTGTTTTCTATCTCTTCTTCTTACCTCTTGTTTATTGCTGCTTAGCTCCTTCTTTGCTTTGACAGCCACAGCTTTGATTTTGTTGATTTTCTCATCCTTTTCTTTGTTGTTCTGCTCCATTTCAGCTAGAGGTAGAATAAAAAAAAGTCTGACAATAATATAATAAAAACCCCCAACAAAAACATCGCAAAGATGGATATGGGTTGATAATTAAATACTGTATGTTTTATAAAAATTAAAAATGAACCAAGTATCGGGCAAACATGCATGTTTTTGCCCAATCTTGCTACACTCATACCTAGTTTATGTGTGATTTCCACAACTTTATTGTCCACAGACAACGCTGACTTGGCAGAATCCTGTCGGAATAACAGACAAAGAACGGGTTGCAGATTGAACACTTTGAATACACGTACTAAACACAGAAATCATCCTGCTAGGGAAATTAGGGATTAAGACAGATTTGAATTCAGACACTCGTCTTTCAAAGTGAATACGCCAGGGGTGTCCAATTTGTAGCCTTTTGTAGGCCAAAGCTAATTTTTTAACGACACAATTTAAGAATACAATTCAAAAGGAAAACGTGAAAGAGTAAAATGACAAAAACAATGTCAAAAAACAATGTCGGGAATTTCTGACATATTCTAGGCTCCAATTACTTCAAATCTAATAGTCAACTTTGACAAATAATTGTCACACACACACTAAGTGTGGTGAAATTATTCATCTGCATCTGACCCATCACCCATGATCACCCTCTGGGAGGTGAGGGGAGCAGTGAGCAGCACTGGAGGCCGTGCCCCGGAATCCTTTTTGGCAATTTAACCCCTAATTCCAACCCTTGATGCTGAGTCCCAAGCAGGAAGGTAAGGCTCCCATTTTTGTAGTCTTTGGTATGACTCGGCCGGATTTGAACTCGCAATCTACCGATCTCAGGGCGGACACTCTAACCAGTAGGCCACTGAGTATGGATCCAAGTTGATCCAAACACTTAAGAATCCAACAAATTAAAAATATATATATTTTTTTAACACTTTTGTAAGTGGGGCCCTTGTGGATTTCCCAAAATTTTACCGGGACTTTTCCTTTTTTTTTTTCAAACTGTCATTGTTATGTTTTTGAACAAACAAACAGTATCTAAGGCTACAAATACTTCACATCAAATATTATACTTTGACATTTTCTGGGGGAAAATATTGCATAATTTACGTTTAGCCATAAAAACCTGGGTTTTGACAAAAGGAGCATAAATAGGTGTTGCTTAATATCGAGATTTAAGCGTTGAAGAAAACAAAAAAAATTATAATGTATGACTTACTACTTACATTTCTATGACCGAGACCCTTCCGGGTCCCAGGGACAAAACTTGAAAGGAGCCTTAAAGGTTTAAAAAATATACATTTTTGCAGATTTGAAAATTGAAAATCTCAAAATGGCACCCACATGCTGTGATTTTTTAAAAACAAAGTTTGGAGACCCGTGGCATAGGTCTAATCCTGAGGAAAGATGAAGAACCACACTGACCTGCAGAGCAGCCATTTCAGCCTTCAACTGAGATATGAGTGAGTCCTTCTCCGTCAGCTGCTCTTTAAATTCTCTACTTTCTCTCTCCATACTCTCAATGTCAGCCTTCTCATTTTCTTCTCCGCTTTGGGACATCAGATGGATTTGGGCTTGCAACGTTTGATTCTCGGTGCACATCTTCTCACTGAGCAACCTCATGTCGTTCAGGTCTTTCTGTAGCCCTTCAGTGTCTCTTTGCGCCTCCTGCAGATTGACTCTCAGCATGTTCCTCTCTTGCTCCAGAGTGTGAAGTTCGCTTGGCATGGCTTCCTCCGATCGTTGTTCCCTTTGAGCCTCTTCAAGACTAGTCCTCAACAGGTTTCTCTCCAATTCCAGCTCTTTGAAGCATATTTGGAGGTCTTCCAATTCTTTCTTGGTGTTTTTAAAAGCTGCCGACTGGGTCTCCAGTTCTGTCGTTGTATTGTGAACGAGCTTAGCTTCATTTTCTCTTAGAGAATTCAACATTGTTTCAAGATCCTTTTTCCGGGATGACTCCTGCTCTAGTTGCTCCTCTGCAGCTGCCAGCTTGGAACCCACAAGTTCCCGCTCCTCCTGGCTTTGGGAAAGCGTGGCTAACGTCTCCTCCAGTTTTTGATGTAGGCAGGTATTGTCTGCAGATATGTCTTGGAGACTCAGCTCCAAAGAGGACATAGCCTGTTGTAGTCTGCCCACTTCTTCTTTCAGGCTGGCCTCGGTCTTGTCCCTCTCCTCTTTCAAAACTTGCATTTCATTCTCCTTCTCTGCTTTCAAGACTTTCAACTCCCTTTCGATCTCTTCTCTCAGCAGTTGTGCCGCCTCCTTCTCCTCCTGCAGACACTCGATTTCTTTGCCCTTTTCACTTTTCAGCTCCTGCATTTCCTCCTCTCGAAGTTGAAGCAAGGTCTGGATTCTATCTCGCTCTTCAGTCAGTGTATTCACCAGCTCACCCAGTTCTTCAGTCACGGTCTCTTTCACTTGTAGTTGGGAGAGGATCTCCTCATTCTGCTCGGTGAGCTTCTCCACAGTTTCAAGTGCTAAAGTTTGTTTCTCTGCTGTGGACTTTTGCTCGTCGGCCGAGTCACCCTCGAACTTCATTTTTAGGTCCTGCACAGTCTCCATAAGAATAGTCTTCTCCTCTGTAACCCTTTCAAATTTGGCTGACAACTCTTCTTTCTCGTGGCTGAGTTGCTCTATCTTGTCTTGAAGGTTCTGTAACGAGTTGGCTCCCTGCTCCTTCATGGCTTTGTACTGTAGAACAAAGTCGTTGGTCTTCTGAGCCAGCTCTGTCTCAAACTTTTGCAGTACGTCCCTCATGTGGTAGAAGTCAGCCAGGGCAGAGTCCCTCTCTCTGGTCAATGCTTCACACTGGGACTTAAGGTTCTCTTGCACATCTTGATTCTGTTGGTTTTGGTCTTGGACTGGCATGACCGGTGACTCTTTGGATTCACATGATACGGTCCTTTCAGAGTCAACGTTTATGAGGTTGGGGGTGGTTGGGTCAATGTCTCGATTCAACTGCAACTCATTGATCTTAAAATCCATCTCTTCCCTTTCCACCTGGAACTCCTCTTTGACTTTCTCCAGCTCCAACTCGAGCTCGGTCTTCACATTACTGAGCAGGGTGAGTTCATCTTGTAACATGGTGTTCTGAGCGTGAAGGTCCTCCATGGCCGCCCTCAGTGGTCCGCCCTCCGCGGCCTCGCTATCAACACCACCGGAGTCGCCTTGACTGCATGCAGACAGCACTAGCATCTTAGCGATCCCTGAACTACGACCAGGCTCCTCGTCTTCTTCTTGGACATCCTGCAGATAGCTCTCTGGGGAAATACAGGTTATTTTGAGTGACAAGCATCTTATCTTGCTAATTCTATTGTACCTTCTGTTCCGTCCCGAAATCTAAGTTCCAAAAACCCCCCAAAAAGTCTGCAGGCTTTAGAACAGTGATTTGCAAACCGTGATACGTGTACCACTAGTCAGCGCCGTGTGTAATGAGACCCTTATTAACTGCATTTTAGACATCTGTAGGAATTTCCTACAGATCAACAAGGACAAAACTGAGGTTTTAGTTATAGGTCCTGATGTCCATTTTCTACCGCTTATTCCCTTTGGGGTGGCGTGGGGCGCTGGTGACAATGCAAACTCCACACAGAAACATCCCGAGCCTGGTATTGAACCCAGGACTAGTCAGGACCTTCGTATTGTGAGGCAGACGCACAAACCCCTCTATCACCGTGCAGCCCAAAACATTTACCAAAATTATAAAATTTTAAATCAACAAAATCTATAAAAAATCTTGGCGTTATTTTTTACTTTTATCCTACATATTAAAAACATTACAAAAATAGTTTTTTATCATTTTAGGAACACAGCCAGATTCTGCCCTTTTCACACGGAGGTGCTAATGCATGCTTTTATTTCTTGTTGATTAGACTACTGTGATGCCTTGCTCTCTGGCCTTCCCTAAAGTAATATCAGAATTCCACAATTATTAGAAAGCTCAGCTGCATACACGCTGACAAGGCCCAGAGAGCAGGAGCACATTACACCAGTTTTAAAGTCGCTGCCATGGCTCCCTGTCTGCATCAGGGTCGATTTTAAAGTTCTATTATTAGTTTTTAAATGTCTTAATGGCCCTGCGCCTTTTATCTAGCTGACCTGCTCTTACCGTATCCAGAGAACCTCTGGCACTAACCTTTTATCTTTACCAAATACCAGAACAAAGACCCCAGGTGAGGCGGCATTTAGCCACTATGGCCCCCAACCGGGGAACAGCTTGCCAGAGAGCTTCAGGACTCTGTACTTCAGGGGTGTGTCAAAGTCATTTTAGCTCAGGGGCCGCATGGATGAAAATCTGTACACACGCGGGCCGGACGATTAAAATCATGGCATTAAAACTAAAAAATAAAGACAACTTCAGATTGTTTTCTTTGTCTTGCTTTGGCCAAATATTTATAAAAATATAGAAAAAAATACAGTCAGCGGTAAAGTTTAGATCCATGAAGGAAAGAAGAAAGTGACTGAAAGTTTATAACTGTATAAATTTACATATGCATAACAAACTGTTTTCTTTTGTAATATTTGTTTTAATGAATGAAGTAACGTTGACAACCTTTTTCCAAAACACAAAATAGAATGTTAGATATAACAGGATAATGCATACTGTCAGAATAATTGTATCTAAGTTATCACAAAACGTTGTGTTTCAATGAGTTCCCGGCGAGCAGACAAAAGCTGTCTTTGATCTAACCAATCAAAAGGCTTGTAAAACTCCACTGTGTAGGATGGGACGTGACATGAAGGTGTCGGTTTCTTTTATGTATTGTAATCCACAGGAATATTTTGTCTTGACCCGAGACGCACAAAGCAAAGAGGAAGCAGGACCTGACCCCCCTTCCAGGCACCTTTTATTTAAACTGTTTTGTGACCAAAGGCAGCGGCCGTTTACGACTCCCTTCCTTTAGAAACAGCTGTTGCCATGTAATCAGGGAAAGCCCAAATAAAAGAGGAGGCGTACAATCTTTCGTCAGAGCGTGGTGGGACACTGTACAAGGGGGCAGGTTTACGCTTTTCTCCTCATTGAGCCAAATTTAATTATGTCTCCGTTGAATTCCCTGCTTCTTTGTCTGTTTAATAGATGTCATCAGTGTTTGAACCTCACACATAAATCTATCATTTCTTTTCAAAACGGGGGACCCCATTTTTATGACTTGATTGACCCCATTTTTGAAAATTCCCAGCGCCAACACTGGTGGAGTATTGGTGTGTGCACAACAGCAGCAGGTGACTGTGGCCTGCGGGCCGGTTCTAATACTAGTCAAATACCGGGTGCCGTAGATAATTAATTTGCGGGCTGGATCTGGCCCGCTGGCCTTGACTTTGACACTCCTAGTGTACACTATCGAGCTAGCTGTGTACAAACAAAACATGAAATGTGGGCTAAGACTTAACAGATACTGTAATATAATTCAATGAACACCCATTCATTCAAAATTGGTGTTCCATCGCAGTGTTGTGCATTACAAACTCAAATGCGTCTCATGTTGACGTAGAAGCCAGCTTATCTCTTTCCGTTGTTAGCTTTTACAGCTAATACGCCGATGTGTTACAGTGATAGAATAAGAGTTCCTCAGCGTTTGTTCCAACAATAACAATGTCGCTACTGCTTGGTTACTATAAGGCAGGGGTAAGGAACCTATGGCTCTAGAGCCAGATGTGGCTCTTTTGATGACAGCATCTGGCTCTCAGATAAACCTTAGCTGACATTGCTTAACACGATAAGTAATGAATAATTCCGCTGGTAATCACGATGTTCAAAATAACGTTCAAAATATAAAATATTCTCATCCGTTTTCCACCGCACCTGTTCAAGCAAGAACAATGTTATTAAAAAAAAAATTTGAGACTTATTATACTCTAAAAATGTTGGTCTTACTTAAAAAAATGCATGCATTTAGTTGTATTATTACTTTGGTACTCTAGTCTTGTTCTGTATATTGTACAGTATTTTGTATTTCTATAGTGTTTTTTATATTGTACAGGATTACTTGTTATTTTTAATAGATAGTAGTCTGTTTATTTCAATTGTTAGTTTTTCCTTTATTACCTCTTGTGTTATTTATTTTACCCCATATTTGATCCCACAACCGCACCTTAAGATGGAGTCTTTAATCTCGTTATATGGAAATATAATGACAATAAAGTCTATTTTATTCTATTCTATTCTGTTCTATTCAGTGTTAAAAAATATGATATGGCTCTCACAGAAATGCATTTTAAAATATTTGGCTTTCAGGGCTCTCTCAGCCAAAAAGGTTCCCGACCCCTGCTATAAGGGTTACAGAATGTAAATGACGCATTGTTGACGGTTTTTAAATGCATTTTTAAAGTGATTTAGAGGTAGAATAAATTGCTCATATTAGCTGCATTGTTGAGAACAAGCCGATTTCTATGTTAGAATGCACATTCCTGTCTCATAACGATTGTGAACAATAGGCCAAATTTTAAAAAAGTGCAGTTCCCATTTAAAAAAGATTAAAACATTTTTATTTATTTAATTATGTTTGGTCCTGTCCATCTTCTCAGACTGACGTAGATGCCCATATCGGCTGTACAGATTTATACAAAAGAGAAGTGTGGGATACTTCTCTAGTTGCCTTATTTGTATTTGACTTCATTAAATGTATTTATATTATCATAAAGTGTAGATTAAAACATAGATTTTTTGCGAAATAATCAAATATGAAAAATATTTTAACAAAAATGTTTCCCATGTTAAATAGTTCCTAAACGTAACACTGTGTGTATGACAAAGATGTATATTTCCATCTTAACAGCACACTCACTTTAATATCCCCCCTCATTTCCACATAGGGTTTTTTTAGCGAAAAGACCAATGACCGAAACACAAAAGTATATTTCCACATTTTCAATTGACAGGCAGGTCATTCCTACCTTTGAGAGCCAGCTGCTCAGTCAGCTCCTCCTGGAGCAGCAGAAGACGCTCCTTCTCCACCTCACATTCCTCCTCGAGAGCCCTGAGTTCCACCTCGTGCTGGATGCTCCTCTGGGCCAACTCTTCCTTCAGGTTCTCCACCTCCTGCTGGGCTTCAGTCAGCTCGGACTGGTGACTCTCTTGCAGCGCGGCGATCTCCTTCGAGCTTCTCTCTTGGATGGCTTCGAGTTCAGCTTGAAGAGTTTGAAGCTGAACTTTTAGGGAACTTTCGTTTACACCACTGACGCCGGCTTCCTCAAAAAGGTGCTGTTTCTCTAATTCACTGTCTCTCTCCCTGTCACGGTCTTCTCGCTCTTTCAGCAATTTCTGGAAATGTACCACTTCTTCTTGCCGCCGACTGTCGGATTCCTTAACGCTGATCTTTAGGGCGTCGATGGTCCGTTGGTGGTCTTCGATCACATGGCCGAGTTCTGCGACATCATCCTGCACGGGAATAAAGTTTTTGCAGTCAAATTACTTCTCACAGAAAATTCATTAAACTATTTTTTGTTTTTTCAAGTAAGCGTTGTGACATTTTTCGTATTATATCGAGAGGTGAATATTTTGTTTCACCCCTCGTTCAGATGACATTGTTGAATTTGCATAGTTACATGTTTCCTATCAATTGTGAAAAAGTAATTGATTGTGGTGCACTGTCACTGCAAAATAAAAGCCACCCACACCTTAAAAATTACGTTTTGTTTTTGTTTTGTTTTTACAACAATACAAATAGAAGCAATGTATTGTATGAACTGTACATAGTAGAGGTGGGAAAATTTAATCACCTCACAATTCGATTACAATTACGATTCAGAAGCTACGGGAGGGGGGACAAATTTTAATGCAAAAATTTATATTTGTTTATTTTTACTGTGAATAAAAAAAATGCAATTTTACAGTAAAATTGTGGCACCTGAGCTGACATTTTTTTTTTATACTGTAAATCGACAACTGTACATTTTTTGGTATACTAGTGTAAATGCCAAAACGGCACCACAGTTTATTACAGTAAAAAAGTACCGTTATTTTTTTAATTGCAAGAAAAATGCTGTAAAATCTACAGTAAATTTCACAATGTTACCATGAAATCTATTGCTACTTTTACATCACACTTCTTGATGGATAACTTGCTTTGAAATCATTATAATTAGTATCTATTTCTTATTTTTTTTAATTATTGGAATGTTTGATAATATATTTTGCATCATTAAACAATCAATCAATCAATGTTTATCTATATAAATAAATCACAAGTGTCTCAAAGGGCTGCACAAACCACAACGACATCCTCGGTACGGAGCCCACATGAGGGCAAGGAAAAACTCACACCGAGTGGGACGTCGGTGACAGTGACAATGATGACTATGAGAAACCTTGGAGAGGACCGCAAATGTGGGCACCCCCCCCCCCCCCTTCAAGGGACCGAAAGCAATGGATATCGAGCGGGTGTAACATGATATTGTGAAAGTCCGTTCAATTTTAGGACTAGATAGAACAATCCCATGATACAAGATAACCTGAGTAGAGTGGAAATAATAGGCTACCTCCTTCAGCGCTGCCTCAGAGCGGTTGTGGTGTTAGACCTGGTTGGGTGGGATTGCAAGATGGGGGGCAGAGAGGAGGAAGGGTAATGGTTGTCAGCTTCATTGGGGTCATCAGGTGGGCACCCAATCCATAGTGGATCTAACATAATGGTGTGACTCCAGTCCAAAGTGGATCCAATGTAGTAGCGACAATATTTAAAGTTAACATCATTTGCGATTACATGAAGTGAAGTGAAGTGAATTATATTTATATAGCGCTTTTTCTCTAGTGACTCAAAGCGCTTTACATGGTGAAACCCAATATCTAAGTTACATTTAAAGCAGTGTGGGTGGCACTGGGAGCAGGTGGGTAAAGTGTCTTGCCCAAGGACACAACGGCAGTGACTAGGATGGCGGAAGCGGGAATCGAACCTGCAACCCTCAAGTTGCTGACACGGCCACTCTACCAACCGAGCTAAACCGCCGTTTATGGAGAAAATAGAAAGAAATAACACATTTAGTCAGAAAAATTACAGTACTTCATGGATAAATATTATTTCCAGGCTTTCAATGGGCCAAATAAAAAGAAGTGGCAGGCCAGAATTGGCCCTCAGGCCTTGAGTTCGACACCATCAACAATATGATTTGTCTGATTGGCTGGACAGGACAGATAAAATAAATAAATACATAAATAAATAAAGATTTGTGATACTTTTAAATCGATAGAAATAAGAATCCCGATTAATCTGAAAACCTATTTTTTTTGACACCCTTAGTAAATATATAAAAAAATGACACATCACTTGGATTTTTCAGTTCACCTTGGCTAATTGTTTGATCCTCTCCAGTTCTTTTTGAGACAACGCAAGTCTTTGCTGTGTTTCTGCCTTCTCCAACAATAATGCATCCATCCTCTCTGTCAGCTCCTGTCACACCACAAACAAATGACATATTACCAAAAACACATTGCTAAGACTGTTTGCTACACAACATTTCAACCTCTATCAACGAGGAGTCATCTGAACTGCAGTTAGGGTTTTTGCAAGGCTCTTTGAACGTCTCCACTTCCTTCTCCAAATCTGAAATGGCACATAAACATATTTATATATACACCACAGCGCAACCTCAGTCCTAAAATAATCATCTCGTCACCTGCACATCTGCTCTTCATCTTTTGGAAAGCAGCCATTTGCTTTTTGGTAAACTTGATGAGATCCTCTTTGGACAGAGCATCCAGCTGTTGAAAGAATTGGTGTCACTGTGCTGATGATACCTACACTCAAAACCGCCCTTTTTCATAAACATTCCAATAAGTGGGTAGTACCTTTGATTTGGGCGCACCAGCTGGTGGTGAAGCCACAGACTCCGCTCCTGTGTTAGCAGGATCCTGTGAAAGCAATGCGTCACAAACAAAGTACAGTAACTATCAAAGCAATGTGTAATAAACAAAGTTATGTAATTATAGAAAATGACACATGCGCCAGGATTAGGATATTAAAGGAGCTGGTAGCAACATTTGATTACTCAGTAGAAACATTTAAGTTCCATCTTATAGCTCATTTGTATACTCTAGTCCAGTGGTTGTCAACCTGGGTTTGAGCGAACATTAGGGGTTCGGTGAGTCGGGCTCAAGGGTTCGGCGGAAGTCAAAACACACCAGACTCATCGTGTAAATAAAAACTTCTCCCTATCGGCGTATTACGGATACGGCAACAGCAGAAGTCAGACTGATTTACAGGTGTGTAATTTGTTGTGAGTTCATGCACTGTTGGTTTTGTTGTTCGAACAAGGTGATGTTCATGCACGGTTCATTTTGGGCACCAGTAAAAAAAACATGCTAACGCTTTAGTATGGGGAACATATTCACCATTAATTAGTTGCTTATTAACATGCAAATTAGTAACATATTGGCTCTTAACTAGTCATTATTAAGTACGTATTAATGCCTTATTCGGCATGGCCTTAATAGAACCCTGACCCTCTAACCCTGACCCTAACCCTGAACAAATAAGTCTTTATTACTTAGAATATGTTCCCCTAGTGTCCAAATAACTCTAAACTAAGTCTTTGTTACTTAGAATATGTTTCCCATACTAAAATGTTTCCAAAAACATCTACTTTGTCTTGATTTTGAAAAAAAAAAAACATTTTATTTTTCCCTAAAGAAAGGTTGTGTTAATGTGCATATGAAACTGGTGGGGTTCGGTACCTCTAACAAGGTTAAGAACCACTGCTCTAGCCTTTAAATAGACCACCCTTTATAGACCTGTTGATCTGCCGTTTCTTTTCTTTTCTACTCTGGGGGTGGACCGCTTGCGTGTGCATCGGTTGGGGGCATCTCTGCGCTGCTGACCCGTCTCCGCTCGGGATGGTCTCCTGCCGGCCCCACAATGGACTGGACTCTCACACAATTATGTTGGATCCACTATGGACTGGACTCTCACTATTATGTTAAATCCACTATGGACTGGACTCTCACTATTATGTTAAATCCACTATGGACTGGACTCTCACTATTATGTTAGATCCACTATGGACTGGACTCTCACACTAGTATGTTAGATCCACTATGGACTGGACTCTCACTATTATGTTAGATTCACTATGGACTGGACTCCCACTATTATGTTAGATCCACTATGGACTGGACTCTCACTATTATGTTAGATCCACAATGGACTGGACTCTCACTATTATGTTAGATCCACTATGGACTGGACTCTCACTATTATGTTAGATCCACTATGGACTGGACTCTCACTATTATGTTAGATCCACAATGGACTGGACTCTCACACAATTATGTTGGATCCACTATGGACTGGACTCTCACTATTATGTTAAATCCACTATGGACTGGACTCTCACTATTATGTTAAATCCACTATGGACTGGACTCTCACTATTATGTTAGATCCACTATGGACTGGACTCTCACACTAGTATGTTAGATCCACTATGGACTGGACTCTCACTATTATGTTAGATTCACTATGGACTGGACTCCCACTATTATGTTAGATCCACTATGGACTGGACTCTCACTATTATGTTAGATCCACAATGGACTGGACTCTCACTATTATGTTAGATCCACTATGGACTGGACTCTCACTATTATGTTAGATCCACTATGGACTGGACTCTCACTATTATGTTAGATCCACAATGGACTGGACTCTCACTATTATGTTAGATCCACTATGGACTGGACTCTCACTATTATGTTAGATCCACTATGGACTGGACTCTCACTATTATGTTGGATCCACTATGGACTGGACTCTCACTATTATATTAGATCCACTATGGACTGGACTCTCACTATTATGTTAGATCCACTATGGACTGGACTCACACTGTTATGTTAGATCCACTATGGACTGGACTCTCACTATTATGTTAAATCCACTATGGACTGGACTCTCACTATTACAGGGGCCGGGAACCTTTTTGGCTGAGAGAGCCATACAAGCCAAATATTTTTAAAAGTATTTCCGTGAGAGCCATATAATACATTTTTTTTAACACTGAATACAACTATATGCGTGCATTTTTAAGAAAGACCAACATTTTTGGAGTATAATAAGTCTCTTAATATTTTTAATAACATTGTTATTCTGAGGCTAACCAACAATAAATAAAACACTTTTTACCATTAATGTGAGTTCTTGAACAGGTGCGGTAGAAACCGGATGGATGGATGAAAATGCATGAGAATGTTTTATATTTTGAACGTTATTTTTGACACTGTGATTACCAGCGGAATTATTCATTACTTATCGTGTTAAGCAATGTCAGCTCAGATTTATCTGAGAGCCAGATGCAGTCATCAAAAGAGCCACATCTGGCTCTAGAGCCATAGGTTCCCTACCCCTGCACTATTATGTTAGATCCACTATGGACTGGACTCTCACTATTATGTTGGATCCACTATGGACTGGACTCTCACTATTATGTTGGATCCACTATGTACTGGACTTTCACACTCAACGTCCATTGCTTCAGTTCTCCCCTAGAGGGGGAGAACGGGGGAGGTGGGCGGGGGGGTGGGGGGGGGGTCACCCATATCTGCGGTCCTCTCCAAGGTTTCTCATAGTCATTCACATTGACTGGTTGTGAGTTTTTCCTTGCCCTTATGTAAGCTCTGAACCGAGGATGTCGTTGTGGCTTGTGCAGCCCTTTGAGACACTTGTGATTTAGGGCTATATAAATAAACATTGATTGATTGACGGGGGGCGGCGTGGCGAAGTTGGTAGAGTGGCTGTGCCTGCAACCTGAGGGTTACTGGTTCAATCCCCACCTTCTACCATCCTAGTCATGTCCGTTGTGTCCTTGGGCAAGACACTTCACCCTTGCTCCTGATGGGTCCTGGCGAGCGCCTTGGGTGGCCGTTCCCACTGTCAGTGTGTGAATGTGTGTGTGAATGCGCGAATGTGCAAAAAAAAAGGGGCTTCACGGTGTCAGAGGGGTTACTGCGTTTGCCTCACAATTCGAAGGTCCTGAGTAGTCTGGGGTTCAATCCCGGGCTCGGGATCTTTCTGTGTGGAGTTTGCATGTTCTCCCCGTGAATGCGTGGGTTCCCTCCGGGTACTCCGGCTTCCTCTCACCTCCAAAGACATGCACCTGGGGATAGGTTGATTGGCAACACTAAATTGGCCCTAGTGTGTGAATGTGAGTGTGAATGTTGTCTGTCTATCTGTGTGGGCAATGTGATGAGGTGGCGACTTGTCCAGGATGTACCCCGCCTTCCGCCCGATTGTAGCTAAGATAGGCACCAGCGCCCTCCGCCACCCCAAAGGGAATAAGCGGTAGAAAATGGATGGATGGATGATTGATTGATTGACTTACACAGAAGCCTAGAGGGCGCTAACTTTCCCAAGCTTCTTACGGCTTCTAGAACGTATTGAAGTGACTACAAAAGGTACGCATTAGCGTTGGGCGTTGTTAGTTAATGATAGCGAGTTGGATAGTTAGCGTTTGCTGTCAATAAATGTACATTACAAGCCAAACATTAGGACACAATCAATCAATGTTTATTTATATAGCCCCAAATCACAAATGTCTCAAAGGACTGCACAAATCATTACGACTACAACATCCTCGGAAGAACCCACAAAAGGGCAAGGAAAACTCACACCCAGTGGGCAGGGAGAATTCACATCCAGTGGGACGCCAGTGACAATGCTGACTATGAGAAACCTTGGAGAGGACCTCAGATGTGGGCAACCCCCCCCCCCCCTCTAGGGGACCGAAAGCAATGGATGTCGAGCGGGTCTAACATGATACTGTGAAAGTTCAATCCATAGTGGCTCCAACACAGCCGCGAGAGTTCAGTTCAAGCGGATCCAAGACAGCAGCGAGAGTCCCGTCCACAGGAGACCATCTCAAGCGGAGGCGGATCAGCAGCGTAGAGATGTCCCCAACCGATACAGGCGAACGGTCAATCCTGGGTCCCGACGAGCGGTCCATCCTGGGTCTCGACTCTGGACAGCCAGTACTTCATCCATGGTCATCGGACCGGACCCCCTCCGGAGGGGGGGACACACCTTCTCATTCGTGGTCCCAACCCCATTCATAAAGCAAGAAATTCCACTAATCAACCCTGATAAACTCTCGCGGCTGTGTTGGAGCCACTATGGATTGAACTTTCACAGTATCATGTTAGACCCGCTCGACATCCATTGCTTTCCGTCCCCTAGGGGGGGGGGGTTGGCCACATCTGAAGTCCTCTCCAAGGTTTCTCATAGTCAGCATTGTCACTGGCGTCCCACTGGATGTGAATTCTCCCTGCCCACTGGGTGTGAGTTTTCCTTGCCCTTTTGTGGGTTCTTCCGAGGATGTCGTAGTCGTAATGATTTGTGCAGTCATTTGAGACATTTGTGATTTGGGGCTATATAAATAAACATTGATTGCTTGATTGATAAAGGCAAACTTGTGAAGTGAAAAACATTTTAGGTGACTACCTCTTGAAGCTCATGGAGAGAATGCCAAGAGTGTGCAGAGCAGTAATCAGCGCAAAGGGTGGCTATTTTGAAGAAACTAGAATATTCAACCATTCAACCTGTGTAGATAGTATACAACTCCAACCATCCATCCATTTCCTACCGCTTGTCCAACTCATTTCACACAAATAAAAAAGCCAAAATAAATGAGGTGCACCTTTCTTCAGGCACTTATTGCTTTAGCTCCACCAGTTTTGAAAGTGTCAGAAAGCACTGCGTAATGTTGGAACTCCATGAAAAACTTCAAAATGACATATTTGTTACAAATGGAATAAAATTGCAAGTCATTTTAGTTTCAGTCCAATGCAAAATGACCAACTTCTTCGTCACATTGATGTTAAAAACACTACCAGAAAGACATTACTTACCTCCATTTTAATTGTTTGGGAGCCTCTAAATCCTCGTGCTGGCAAAAAAGAGATCGACAAAGAGCCACTGGGTCGAATTAAATATGTAATAATGCAATAAAGTCGAATTGTTGGCAGATTTATTGTCTCTATTTTGCTTTTGGGTAATGCTACATGGTTAGCCGATTACTTCCGCATACGTGACGTCAGCACGTCCACGTTATACCCTGAACAGGATTTTTAAAGGCGCGTCTGTTGACCCTGTATGTTTTGGTCGTTGTATTTTAAATGGAAATAGAAAACATATTTTTTCCGTGTCAAAGAGAAATAATTACATCAAAAATAGTTTTATTTTAATTTTATATATATAAAAAAATCTCCAGTAAATAGAAACGGAAAACGGATGTTTTTTTTTTTTTCAATTTACAGACGCCAGGGGTTTTATTTTCAAAATAAAAGCAGGGATAAATACTACGGTGTCCATGACTCTGAATGTTTTTGGGGTGGAAAGGATTTTATATATGGCACAACGAGGACTGACATCTTGTTGGGCCATGTCTAAAAAAATGTCTGCCTTGGGATACATTTTAGCCAGACACACGGGTACCGATGTATCCTCTCTTTTACTTTGAAAATGAAAGCTTCCGGTATCTGCAAATGAAAAACATTCGAATGTCATTATTACGTTTTATGAACTTAAACAATAACAGAGGAAAGAAATTTGCCAGCAATTTGTCAAAAAATAGCAATCAAGGCATGTGATGAATCATAAAAAAAGATTGCTTTTTATCATGTATTTATGCAGATTAATCACACAATTGATCAACGCACACGTCACAACGAGTTAGGAGACTGACTGGTGTCCTCCATGGCACGTTTCACTTCAAAATAAACCATGGTAGGTTATATAAAACTGTTGCCATACTTTTGAGCAAGTAAATGACGTGCATTCAAGTAAAACATTATTAAATGTTCCTGTATGATATTCCATCCATCCATTTTCTTCCGCTTATTCGAGGTCGGGTCGCGGGGGCAGCAGCCTAAGTAGAGAAGCCCAGACGTCCCTCTACACAGCCACTTCGTCCGTGTTCTTGTTCCTGTATGATATTCTGACAATAAAATGTAATATCTGGCCAACTATTGGGCTTTTTTTTTAAGTTGATTTATATTATATATAAATAAACTTAAAATATGTATATATAATCTATATAATATATGTATATATATATATATATATATATATATATATATATACGTTAGATCAGGAAAAAATACAGAGGCTATAACATCCCTACAAGGCTGTTTCGCAGGTTTCCTTGCTCTTCAAGGGATTTTTAAGGCAAGGAAATCTACGAAACAGGCTTGTAGGGATGATGTGTGTTTTTCCTGACCTAACGTGTATTCCGCTCTTCCCCGGTACTGAGCACTGTATAACGGATAAACCACAGAAATCTCGACTATATATATATATATATATATATATATATATATATATATATATATATATATATATATATGTAGGTGTGGGAAAAAAATCACAAGACTACTTCATCTCTACAGATCTGTTTCATGAGGGGTTCCCTCAATCATCAGGAGATTTTAATGGAAGCATTCACATACAATGGTTTATATAGAGCACTATATAAACCATTGTATGTGAATGCTTCCATGAAAATCTCCTGATGATTGAGGGGACCCCTCATGAAACAGATCTGTAGAGATGAAGTAGTCTTGTGATTTTTTTCCCACACCTACATATTGCGCTCTACCACGGTATCGAGCACTATTCTCTGGATAATCCAATCAAGATATATATATATATATATATATATATATATATATATATATATATATATATATATATATATATATATAGTCGAGATTATATATATATATATATATAATTATATATATATTATAGATTATATATATATATATATATATATATATATATATATATATATATATATATATAGTCGAGATTTCTGTGGTTTATCCGTTATACAGTGCTCAGTACCGGATAAACCACAGAAATCTCGACTATATATATATATATATATGTATATATATATATATATATATATATATATATATATATATATATGTATATATAGTCGAGATTTCCGGATAAACCACAGAAATCTCGACTATATATATATATATATATATATATATATATATATATATATATATTTATATATATGTATATATATATATATATATATATATATATATATATATATGTATATATAGTCGAGATTTCTGTGGTTTATCCGTTATACAGTGCTCAGTACTGGGGAACAGCGGAATACACGTTAGACTATATATACATATATATATATATATATATATATATATATATATATATATATATATATATATATATATATATATATATATATATATATATATATATATATATATATATATATATATATCCATCCATCCATTTTCTACCGCTTATTCCCTTTTGGGGTCTCGGGGGGCACTGGCGCCTATCTCAGCTACAAATATATATATATATCTGGTAAGAGCCTTGCATGGCAACTGCTGCCATTAGTGTGTAAATATTCACATATTTTTCTGTGAATGTGTTTTGGATGCATGTCAAGTGGACCAGGGGCACAATAACGAGGAAACATTGTGTGGAAAAGGACAAACCATTCACAGGCGCACTGACATTTTGCTTCATTGTGGGGACAGAAAGGAAGCCTGAATCAGCAACCACACATTCAAAAACAAGCCCCAAACAACCTAACCCACCATTCCAGAAATATGCAAGATAATAACAAAACCGAAGTCACTTATTTCATTCTTTTTTTTTTACATTTTCTTGATTGTTCTTATTTATTTATTTGAAATAATGACGTGAAGTGAGTTATAGTAGGCTTGTTGTACCTTGTTACTGACTTCAAGCTTCTTGCTGGAAGAAAGGAATAAAAGGGCAAAGCTCTCGCTGTGCATCTTTGTATTCAAGTCACGCAGGGTCCAATTTCCTCTATTGAATATGGAGACTGCTTTGACACCAATGATAGAAGAACTGACAGAGAGAGTTTAGCCCGACGCCTCTCAGCCTGACAAGGTTGGGATGCAGTGCAGGGCAGAGGGGCCGATGCTCTGCTGACTCCCAGCTCCGTCGCCATGCCTTTCCCCCCTACACCCGGGTCAGAGCCGTCAATCACAGCCCCGCCCTGGATTCCTCGCTGGGCATCCAGCAGTATTTTGCTGTCGTGTTTCTCCCCCGACTCCAAGTTGTCAGTCAGGGGCGGCTGTGTGGTAAAGACTGACACTGGCTGGCGTTTGGGGAAACGATAAACGGCCTGGTTGACTTGTGGCGGAAATGCGCTCTCGTCTTCTCTCTTTTGTGAACCGGCCCAGAGCTGGTGAAGAAGTTTGGACTGGCAGAAGATTTGTGGCCCCCTGGAGCGTTTTCAAACATGCATCAAAATGAAAAAAATATATATTTTTGTTTCAATATTGTTTCAACTCATTTGTATACTCTAGCCTTTAAATAGACCCCCTTTTTAGACCAGTTGACGACACAGGTCCGGTGGCCACGGATGAAGTGCTGGCTGTCCAGAGTCGGGACCCGAAGTGTACATTGGTTGGGGACGCTGCTGAACTGTCTACACTCGAAATGGTCTCCTGCTGGCCCCACTATGGACTGGACTCACACTATTATGTTAGATCTACTATGGACTGGACTCTCGCTTTTATGTTGGATTCACTATGGACTGGACTCACACTATTATGTTAGATCCACTATGGACTGGACTCACACTATTATGTTAGATCCACTATGGACTGGACTCTCACTATTATGTTAGATCCACTATGGACTGGACTCTCACTATTATGTTAGATCCACTATGTACTGGACTCTCACTATTATGTTAGATCCACTATGGACTGGACTCTCACTATTATGTTAGATCCGCTATGGACTGGACTCTCACACTGTTATGTTAGATCCACTATGGACTGGACTCTCTCCCTATTATGTTAGATCCACTATGGACTGGACTCTCACTATTATGTTAGATCCACTATGGACTGCACTCTCACACTATTATGTTACATCCACTATGGACTGGACTCTCACTATTATGTTAGATCCACTATGGACTGGACTCTCACAATATTATGTTAGATCCACTATGGACTGGACTCTCACTATTATGTTAGATCCACTATGGACTTGACTCTCTCTATTATGTTAGAGCCACTATGGACTGGACTCTCACACTATTATGTTAGATCCACTATGGACTGGACTTTCACTATTATGTTAGATCCACTATGGACTGGACTCTCTCTATTATGTTAGAGCCACTATGGACTGGACTCTCACACTATTATGTTAGATCCACTATGGACTGGACTTTCACTATTATGTTAGATCCACTATGGACTGGACTCTCACACTATTATGTTAGATCCACTATGGACTGGACTCTCACTATTATGTTAGATCCACTATGGACTGGACTCTCACTATTATGTTAGATCCACTATGGACTGGACTTTTACTGTATAAGACTTTTAAAGTCATTTTGATAGTAGGCTGATATAGACACTTATATCATGTGTTGCCTTCATTATAAAACTTAAATAAGGTTTGTTTTTTTTGCGCCTCCAGACATTTTTGTTGTTGTTGTATTTTTGGTCCAATATGGCTCTTTCAACATTTTGGGTTGCCGAGCCCAAACTCAGAGAAACTACAGTGCATGAGAGGACAAACAATTGTCAGTATGATACAGTGGATGTAGCCTATACACCACCTACTGTATTAAATGCTATATTCAGCATTGTCTACCATTTAGTTCGTCTGGCTCTCAACAAAGGCGGAATCTTACCCTCCCCTCTCCCATATCTCTTCTGCTTTGATTCGGGTGACTAGAATTCAAAGGCCCACTGAAATGAGATTTTCTTATTTAAACGGGGATAGCAGGTCCATTCTATGTGTCATACTTGATCATTTCGCGATATTGCCATATTTTTGCTGAAAGGATTTAGTAGAGAACATCGACGATAGAGTTTGCAACTTTTGGTCGCTAATAAAAAAGCCTTGCCTGTACCGGAAGTAGCACACGATGTGCGCGTGATGTCACGGGTTGTGGGGCTCCTCACATCTGAACATTGTTTACAATCATGGCCACCAGCAGCGAGAGCGATTCGGACCGAGAAAGCGACGATTTCCCCATTAATTTGAGCGAGGATGAAAGATTTGTTGATGAGGAAAGTGAGAGTGAAAGACTTAAAAAAAAGACTAGAGGGCAATGGGAGCGATTCAGATATTATTAGACACATTTACTAGGATAATTCTGGAAAATCCCTTATCTGCTTATTGTGTTACTAGTGTTTTAGTGAGATTATATGATCGTACCTGTACAACCTGAAGGTCGGCCCCGCACATTTCTTCAGCACCAGTCGACCGGTGGTGGCGATGCCCATCTCTGCCCTTCGCAAGGGACCCTCTTCGAAACATGATCTTTCGAAATGATTGCTGCATAATACACTGTACTTTGTGTGTGTGGTCTAATCCAACCGTGTTCGCTTGACATCTCTGTTCCATAGTAGTGAAGTGAAGTGAATTATATTTATATAGCGCTTTTCTCAAGTGACTCAAAGCGCTTTACATAGTGACACCCAATATCTAAGTTACATTTAAATCAGTGTGGGTGGCACTGGGAGCAGGTGGGTAAAGTGTCTTGCCCAAGGACACAACGGCAGTAACTAGAATGGCACAAGCGGGAATCGAACCTGCAACCCTCAAGTTGATGACACGGCCACTCCACCAACCGAGCTTGACCATCAACTTTCGGGAATGTAAACAATGAAACACCGGCTGTGTTTGTGTTGCTAAAGCTGGCCGCAATACACCGCTTCCCACCTACAGCTTTCTTCTTTGATGTCTCCATTGTTCATTGAAGAAATTGCAAAAGGTTCGGCAACACAGATGTCCAGAATACTGGGGAATTTTACGATGAAAACAGACGACTTAATAGCTGGGAACAATGCTGGAACAAAATGTCCTCTACAATCCGTGACGTCACGCGTTTGCATCATCATACCGAGACGTTTCAGCAGGATATTTCGACGCAAAATTTAAAATTGCTATTTAGTAAACTAAAAAGGCCGTATTGGCATGTGTTGCAATGTTAATATTTCATCATTGATATATAAACTATCAGACTGCGTGGTCAGTAGTAGTAGGTTTCAGTAGGCCTTTAAGTTTAAAAATGTATTCTGCAAAACAGGAGTAAGGACAAACAATAGCAATACCACCACTGGAGGGAGTGAGCTATCCAAAGTTATAATATCGATTTTTGGGGGTAAACACTACCTTTTTGCCCAATCAGCTAGAAAGGCCAGGTAAAACAACAATTAAATAAAATCATTTTCCAGTAAAATTGAGAGAAAATGAAAGTTTTACCAAGTTTTTGCGGCTCCACTCTTTTTTTGAACTTGAGTGGAAGAGGAGGAAAAACGACTGGTTTGGAAGTTAAGATGGATCTGGCTTTGACTGGCTAGTCTCACTGGAGAGTGTGGAAGACTGACTTTGTCATCCCCTCCTGACCCACTTCACTCCCCTGCTGGCCCTCCACTCCACTGCACTCCAATCAGTCAAAGGTGACTTTGGGTGATGATGTGACTCTGATTGAAGCCTCTCTGGAGGACTATTTGGCCCAACCAAGGTGAAATGGTTAATGAATGCCTCGTGGCAAAACAAACACAAATAATAAACTAAAAAAAAAGGTGGACTCTTCCCACACATTTCCTCTCTCTCTTGCTTTGCTTCTTTGTCTTGACTGAACTACTAAAATAGCTTCGAGGTCGGTAAGCAAAACCAGAATTATTCCGTACATTCGGCACACCAGGTTTTAAGGCGCACTGTCGAGCTTTGAGGGGAAAAAAAGGATTTTAAGTGCGCCTTATAGTCTGGAAAATGAATGAATGGGTTGGACACAGCTGTGGACACTCAGACTTTGGCGATCTCAGAATTGAATTGCAAATTGGATAACATCTCTGAGAAGCTTTCTACTCTGCAAGGCAAAATTATAATCAATTGATCAATGATCAACCGACAAACTATTGGAATGTGTCTGCTCGCCCTAACCAAAATAATCCTTATCTATAATTCGGCTCCCTCTGCAATGGCCTTGGTTGTAAACACCCCAGCGAGACCAGTGTAGCGAAAGATGCTCTGAAAAAAATCATTTCCTCCTTTTTCAAAGACTTAATGTAGATATAGTATTATATTATTGTTAAGATAGCATTAAATTAATGTTAATAACATACTATATAATGCTAATATAGTATTAAATTAATGTTAATACAGCATTATATTATGGTGATATAATAGTATATAATGCAAATATAGTATTAAGTTCATGTTAATACAGTATCATATTCATTGTAATAAAATACTATATAATGTTAATATAATATTAAATTAATGTTAATACAGTATTATATTTATGTCAATATAACACTATATAATGTTAATATTATATTAAATGATATAATACTATATAATGTTAATACAATATGAAATTAATGTAATACAGTATTATATTAATGTCAATATAATACTATATAATGTTAATACAGTATTAAATTAATGTCAATATAATACTATATAATGTTGATATAATATTATATTAATATTAAAATATTATATTAATGTTAGTACAATGCTATTTAATGTTAATATAATATTAAATTCATGTTAATACAGCATTATTTTTTAAATGTTAGTATAATGCTATATAATATTAATATAATATTAAATTGATGTTAATACAGTATTATACTAATGTTAGTATAATACTATATAATGTTCATATAATATAAAAAATCATGTTAATACAGTATTATATTTATGTTAGTATATTAATACATAATGTTAATATAATATTCAATTAATGTTAATACAATAATATATTTATGTTAATATAACACTATATAATGTTAATATTATATTAAATGATATAATACTATATAATGTTAATACAATATCAAATTAATGTAATACAGTATTATATTAATGTCAATATAATACAATATAATGTTAATAAAGTATTAAATTAATGTCAATGTAATACTATATAATGTTAATATAATATTGTATTCATGTTAATGCAATATTATATTAATATTAAAATAATGCTATATAATGTTGATATAATATTGAATTGATGTTAATGCAGTATTATACTAATGTTAGTATAATACTATATAATGTTCATATAATATTAAATTCATGTTAATACAGTATTATATTTATGTTAGTATATTAATATATAATATTAATATAATATTACATTGATGTTAATACGGTATTATATTTGTGTTAATATAATACTATATAATATAAATATAATATCAAAATCATGTTAATACAGTCTTATATTAATGTTAATATAATACTATATGGTATTAGGAGTTTGCATGTTTTCCCCTGTGAGTTCTCCGGGGTTCTGCGGGTTCCTCCCACCTCCTTAGACATGCACCTGAGGACAGGCTCCTCCCACCTCCTTAGACATGCACCTGAGGACAGGCTCCTCCCACTTCCTCAGACATGCACCTGAAGACAGGCTCCTCCCACTTCCTGGGGATAGGCTGATTGACAACACTAAATACAGAATAAAGTTATATAGGCTTACGCGCAAAACACCTAACCTATGTACTTATTGTTGTTATCCTCCTCTATGTTTACCTTTTTTTATACCTTTTTTTTTTTTTTTTTTTTACCTTTTTATTTCATCCCTCCAGTTCTTTTTTTCCTCCCGACTCTGCCGCTTGCGTTCGTTTGCTCCCTGACATTTTTCCCCCCGCAGACTGGCAGCAGCGGTAATGGAGCTGACATTTTAACATATGGCTTTGACATTTCACTCTGTTATTGTGGGAACTGAGCCCCCCGATTGTTCTTTTCACTTTGGACCCCGGGAGAGTGTGTCGGCCAAATAATGGCCGCCGCTTAAACCCTCCAAAGATGAAAGATATGCCACGATGTTGTGAGCCGCTGGTAATTATGCTGGCTTATTAAATGATTGGATAATACTGGAGTTATTACAGCCTGTGTATCATAACATGGAAGGTTGCCTTTCATGGCCGGGTATGAACAAAAAGCCATTACATTAATGACATTTTAGCTTCGCGCTTCAACATAGAAGCATTTGGCTCTTGGTAAATAATACACCAATACTGGGCAAATTTAGGCCCGGGGGCCACATGCGGCCCGTTAAGCTTTTAAGTCTGGCCCGCCGGACATTCCCAATTATTAGGGACCGAATATCCCTTTGGGACAGAGGACCCTATTGAATTTCTAGCATTTTCTTCGTTCTTTCTTTCTTTATTATTATTCCGCAGCTTTGAGCTGTAATTTGCCCCCCTTAACATGCTTCAAAACTCACCAAATTTGACACACACATCAGGACTGGTGAACATTGCAATTTAATCCAAAAACCTAACACCAAAACTAAAAATTGCGCTATAGCGCCCTGTAGGAAGAAAACACAGACAAAACTGCCTGTAGCGACATGAAACGAAAAACCTCTATGTAGGTCTCACTTAGACCTAAATTTCATACATTGACATCCTTCAGCAAAAATCAACAGGAAGTTTGCAATTCCCCCTTCCAAACAAAAGTGTTGTAAAAACACTCACCTTTGCCTCCTTGAGATGTAATTTAACCCCCTTAAAGGGGAACATTATCAGCAGACCTATGTAAGCGTCAATATATACCTTGATGGTGCAGAAAAAAGACCATCTATTTTTTTAACCGATTTTCAAACTCTAAATGGGTGAATTTTGGCGGATTAAACGCCTTTCTTTTTATCTCACTGGAGGCGATGACGTCAGAATGTGACGTCGCCGAGGTAACACACCCACCATTTTCATTTTCAACACATTACAAACACCGGGTCTCAGCTCTGTTATTTTCCGTTTTTTGGACACTTTTTTTGGAACCTTGGAGACATCATGCCTCGTCGGTGTGTTGTCGGAGGGTGTAACAACACTAACAGGGAGGGATTCAAGTTGCACCACTGGCCCCAAGATGCCAAAGTGTCTGCCGCCAGACCCCCATTGAATGTGCCAGAGTGTCTCCACATTTGACCGGCGATGCTAAGGCAGACATGGCACAGAGATGTATGGATAACCTGTAGATGCATTTGCAACGATAGCCAACAAAATCACAAAGGTGAGTTTTGTTGATGTTGACTGCCAGCTAATCGATGCTAACATGCTACACTAATCGATGCTAACATGCTATTTACCGGCGGTGCTAAAGCAGACATGGCACAGAGATGTATGGATAACCTGCATATGCATTTGCAACTATATTACGTTTCCTTCCACCCACATTTAATGCGAAACAAACACTTACCAATCGACGGATTTAAGTTGCTCCAGTGTCAAAAGATGCGAAAGTCCTGATCGTTTGGTCCGCACATTTTACCGGAGATGCTAACGCAGCTATTCGGCCATGCTATGGCTATGAATAGCGTCAATAGCTATTCGCTCAATAGCTTCAGTTTCTTCTTCAATACTTTCATACTCCAACCATCTGTTTTAATTCATGCGTAATCTGTTGAATCGCTTAAGTCGCTGAAATCCGAGTTTGAATCCGAGCTAATGTCGCTATATCTTGCTGTGGTATTCCCATTGTTTGTTTACATTGGCAGCACTGTGTGACGTCACAGGGAAATGGCCAGTGTCTTCGCAGAGAGCCGAAAATAAGGCACTTTAAAGCTTTATTTAGGGATATTCCGAGACCGGTAAAATTTTGAAAAAAAATTCAAAAAATACAACAAGCCACTGGGAACTGATTTTTATTGTTTTTAACCCTTTTGAAATTGTGATAATGTTCCCCTTTAACGGACTACTGAAAGCCACTACTACCGACCACGCAGTCTGATAGTTTATATATCAATGATGAAATATTAACATTGCAACACATGCCAATACGGCCGCTTTAGTTTACTAAATTGCAATTTTAAATTTCCCGTGGAGTTTCTTGTTGAAAACTTAGCGTAATGATGACACGTATGATGACGTGTGTTTGTGACGTTATTGGTTGGAGGGGATATATAAGCTCAGCACCACGTGACAAAGAAGTTGGGAAAGGTGGCAATAAATACTAATAAAGTTGAGGAATGCTCATCAAAAACGTATTTGGAACATCCCACAGGTGTGCAGGCTGATTGGGAACAGGTGGGTGCCATGATTGGGTATAAAAACAACATCTACGCTCCATAATATCATCAAAAGGTTCAGAGAATCTGGAGAAATTACTCCACATAAGCGGCATGGTCGGAAACCAACATTGAATGACCGTGACCTTCGATCCCTCAGATGGCACTGGATAAAAAACCGACATCAATCTCTAAAGGATATCACCACATGGGCTCAGGAACACTTCAGAAAACCATTGTCACTAAATACAGTTGGTCGCTACATCTGTAAGTGCAAGTTAAAGCTCTAATATGCAAAGCGAAAGCCATTTATCAACAACATCCAAAAACGCAGCCGGCTTCTCTGGGCCCGAGATCATTTAAGATGGACTAATGCAAAGTGGAAAAAGGGTTCTGTGGTCTGACAAGTCCACATTTCAAATTGTTTTTGGAAATATTCAACATTGTGTCAGCGAACCATCCAGACTGATATAGACGCAAAGTTCAAAAGCCAGCATCTGTGATGGTATGGGGGTGTATTAGTGCCCAAGGCAGGGGTAACTTACACATCTGTGAGGGCACCATTAATGCTGAAAGGTACATACAGGTTTTGGAACAACATTTGCTGCCATCTAAGCGCCGTCTTTTTCATGGACGCCCCTGTTTATTTCAAGTACACAATGCTAAGCCACATTTAGCACGTGTTACAACAGCGTGACTTTGTAAAAAAAAGAGTATGAGTATTTTCCTGGCCCGCCTGCAGTCCAGGCCTGTCTCCCATCAGAAAATGTGTGGTGCATTATGAAGCGTAAAATACGACAGCGGAGATCCCGGACTGTTGAACCACTGGGAGAATGGGAAAGAATTCCACTTTCAAAGCTTCAACAATTAGTTTCCTCAGTTCCCAAACGTTTATTGAGTGTTGTTAAAAGAAAAGGTGACGTAACACAGTGGTGAACATGCCCTTTCCCATCTACTTTGGCATGTGTTGCAGCCATGAATTTTTAAGTTAATTATTATTTGAAAAAAAAAAATAAAGTTTATGCTGAACATCAAATATGTTGTCTTTGTAGTGCATTCACCTGAATATGGATTGAAAATGATTTGCAAATCATTGTATTCTGTTTATATTTACATCTAACACAATTTCCCAACTCATATGGAAACGGGGTTTGTAACATAAAACTATCAGTTGGATTTTTTTGCAGCACAAATGTAGCACAAAGGAACGGGACACGTGTGGGGGCATTTGGACAAAAGTGGGGCCTTTGGACAAGTGTGGGGGCCAACCTCACACCAGTCTCTTGAAAGAGTCAAGTCACTAAATCACTTGTTGCTCCCTCCGTGTGACACGTCCAAAGAAAAGTCAAAAAACAAAATAAGAAGCGCATGAGCAGCAGTTTTGTCTCCTCTGCCTGGAGTCTGCCAGTGTGTTGATTATAAATAGTTTGGTGTCTCAGCAGGAGAACAACACTTTATCAACACCAACCTCTTTAACCCTCGGTCTTGATTACTGCCCCCCACCCCTGTGTCTCCTGGGTCTGCATGTTTGCACAACATTTTTGCACATCCTCTACAAATGTTCCACAACATATGTTCCCGTTACACTCTCTTCCCAGGCATGGCAAAAGAAAAGCCAGTATCTAAAAGTCCGGACTATAAGCCACTACTTTATTTCCAACGCTTTGCTCCATGCGGCTTATAAAACGGTGCAGCAAATGTATGGATTTTTTCCTTCGCTGACAACCTGAATGTTTTGTGTTCGACAAATGGTTTTCATGTCTATCTGTGTTGGCCCTGCGATGAGGTGGCGACTTGTCCAGGGTGTACCCCGCCTTCCGCCCGATTGTAGCTGAGATAGGCGCCAGCGCCCCCCGCGATCCCAAAAGGGAATAAGCGGTAGAAAATGGATGGCCATCTTTTGGAAGAGTTGGCTCACTGCAGGTGCTGCTGGGTGAACAGCTACAGTTTAGTGCTTTAAACTGGAAGTACAAGTGTCGCTCTGTCTTTAACCGTCCATGACATTTGAGAGAGAATCCTGTTATGGTCACTGGTGAGTAATATTTTCCAGTGTCCTGTGTGTGTGTGTGTGTGTGTGTGTGTGTGTGTGTGTGTGTGTGTGTAATTCACTCATCCTAGCAGGTGCAGCCTTGAAGTGACAGGACAATTGACTGCATGGAGGTCTTAAAACACACAAACACACATATATCCGACACAACTCACTTCAGCATCTTCAGCAGCATACAGCCCCTGTCCTGCATCTGTGTGATACAAATATGATACAAACCCCAAAAGTTGTGAAATTGTCATGTTGTGTAAATGGTAAATAAAAAGAGAATGCAATGATTTGCAAATCCTTTTGAACTTATATTCAACTGAATAGACTGCAAAGACAAGCTACTTCATGTTCCAACAGGTAAACTTTGTTATTTTTTGCAAATATTATCTCATTTGGAATTTGATGCTTGCAACATGTTTCAAAAAAGCTAGCATAAGTGGCAAAAAAGACTGAGAGAGTTGAGCGATGCTCATCAAACACTTATTTAGAACATCCCACAGGTGAACAGGCTAATTGGGAACAGGCGGGTGCCATGATTGGGTATAAAAGCATGAAATGCTCAGTCATTCACAAACGAGGGTCACCACTTTGTCAACAAATGCCTGAGAAAAATTGTCCAACAGTTTAAGAACAACATTTCTCAACCAGCTGTTGCAAGGAATTTAGGGATTTCACCATCTACGCTCCGTAATATCATCAAAAGGTTCAGAGAATCTCGAGAAATCACTGCACGTAAATGATTATATTACGGACTTTTGACCCCTCAGGCGGTACTGCATCAAAAAGCGACATGAGTGTGTAAAGGATATCACCACATGGGCTCAGGAACATGTCAGAAAACCGCTATCAGTAACAATAGTTGGTCGCTACATCTGTAAGTGCAAGTTAAAGCTCTACTATGCAAAGCCAAAGTCATTTATCAACAACACCCAGAAGTGCCGCCGGCTTTGCTGGGCCCGAGTTCATCTAAGATGGACTGATGCAAAGTGGAGAAGTGTTCTGTGGTCTGACGTGTCCACATATCAAATTTTTTGGGGAAACTGTGGACGTCGTGTCCTCTGGACCAAAGAGGAAGAGAACCCTCCGGACTGTTCTAGGCGCAAAGTGTAAAAGTCAGCATGTGTGATGGTATGGGGGTGTATTAGTGCCCAAGGCATGGGTAACTTACACATCTGTGAAGGCACCATCAATGCTGAAAGGTACATACAGCTTTTGGAGCAACATATGTTGTCATCCAAGCAACGTTATCATGGACGCCCCTGCTTATTTCAGCAAGACAATGCTAAGCCACGTGTTACAACAGCGTGGCTTCATAGTAGTCCAGACCTGTCTCCCATTGAAAATCTGTGAAGGCTAAAATAGCAGAAGCAACTTAAGCTGTACATCAAGCAAGAATGGGAAAGAATTCCACCTGAAAAGCTTAAAAAAATATGTCTCTTCAGTTCCCAAACGTTTACTGAGTGTTGTTAAAAGGAAAGGCCATGTAACACACTGGTAAAAATGCCCCTGTGCCAACTCATTTGTAATGTCTTGCTGCCATTAAATTCTAAGTTAATGATTATTTGCAAAAAAAAAACTTTTTTCTCATATATAGCTCGGCATAGCTCGGTTGGTAGAGCGGCCGTGCCAGCAACTTGAGGGTTGCAGGTTCGATTCCCGCTTCTGCCAACTGAGTCACTGCCGTTGTGTCCTTGGGCAAGACACTTTACCCACCTGCTCCCAGTGCCACCCACACTGGTTTAAATGTAACTTAGATATTGGGTTTCACTATGTAAAGCGCTTTGAGTCAATAGAGAAAATGCGCTATATAAATATCATTCACTTCACTTCACTCAGGGTGATCAGTAAATATCTTGTCTTTGCAGTCCATTCAATTAAATATAAGTTGAAAAGGATCTGCAAATCATTGTATTCTCTTTTTATTTACCATTTACACAACGTGACAACTTCACTGGTTGTGTGTTGTGTCGAAGTGTAAGTAGGAAAACTCCACAACAGGGGTGCCCACACTTTTTCTGCAGGCGAGCTACTTTTCAATTGACCAACTCGAGGGGATCTACCTCATTTATATATATCATTTATATTTATTTATTTATGAAAGAGACATTTTTGTAAACAAGTTAAATGTGTTTAATGATAATACAAGCATGTGTAACACATATAGATGTCTTTCTTTCACCAAGACAAGAATATAAGTTGGTGTATTACCTGATTCTGATGACTTGCATTGATTGGAATCAGACAGTAATGATGATAACGCCCACATTTTCAAATGGAGGAGAAAAAAAAGTTGTCCTTTCTGTACAATACCACATGAAAGTGGTTGGTTTTTGGCATCTAATTCATCCAGCTTCCATACACTTTACAAGAAAAACATTGGCGGCAAATTCCGTAGCTTGCTTGATTGACATTCACGGCACCCGAGGGTCTTGTGAGATGACGCTGGCTGCTGCCAGTTCATTATTATGAAACAATGACAGAGAGGAAGGCGAGAAACACTTTTTATTTCAACAGACTTTCGCGCCGTCCCTTCCGTCAAAACTCTAAAGGCCGACTGCACATTTCCTATCTTCACAATAAAAGCCCTGCTTCATGCTGCCTGCGCTAACAAAATAAGAGTCTCGGAAAGCTGGCGTGCACAAGTGATGTGTACGCCAGCTTTCTGAGGGATCGCTTGTGCACGCCAGTTTTCCGAGACTCTGTATTTAGTTAGCGCAGGCAGCATGAGGCAGGGCTTTTATTGTGAAGATAGGAAATGTGCAGTCGGCCTTTAGAGTTTTGACGGAAGGTACGGCGCGAGAGTCTGTTGAAATAAAAAGTATTTCTCGCCTTCCTCTCTGTCATATTTTCATAATAATGATCTTGCAGCAGCCAGCGTCATCTCACAAGACCCTCCGGTACCGTGAATGTCATTTAAGTGACGTCTTGGTGAAGATTGATGATCACTCATTTTTAGGTCTATTTTTTTTAAAAGCCTGGCTGGAGATGGACTGACACACCCCCCGCGGTCGACTGGTAGCTCGCGATCGACGTAATGGGCACCCCTGCTCCACAACAACAAATCTGACGCTTCCGTTTCTCAAACGGAGCTAATGGAAGTTCTGGCTCCCACTCAGCTGACGTACAATATGTCGGGTATGAAGAAAAATATGCATTCCCTGTATGCAGTCCTGCAGTGACGTTCCCTTGGAAACACAAAGAAAAAGACCTTATTCAGCACATTTGTGCAAACGACCCCTGGGTGACACTTAGCAGGATGTACTTAAACGCAGCACAGCTGATGATTATTATGACAACTCCGGGACTGCAAAGCAGAATTATGCTGCATAAAGCAAACGGCGAGGAGCCGTCGGCCGTTTCATCCGGCAATTAAAGCCCATCAGTCAGTGCCAGAACGCTGGGGGCCCGATAGTGTAAGCATTCCATTAGTGGAATTACAGCCGCCTTAAAGGACTCTGAGGAGAGCCCGGGGAGGAGAAACGAGGCAAGTTAACGATCTCCCAACGCTAATTTAGCCACAAAATGGTGCAGTGAGGTCATGTGATGACGTCATACTTGAGAAGGGACAACCCCCCACAGGCAGGCTGGGGCTATTATTTCATCCATCCATCCATCCATTTTCTACCGCTTATTCCCTTTTGGGGTCGCGGGGGGCGCTGGCGCCTATCTCAGCTACAATCGGGCGGAAGGCGGGGTACACCCTGGACAAGTCGCCACCTCATCGCAGGGCCAACACAGATAGACAGACAACATTCACACACTAGGGCCAATTTAGTGTTGCCAATCAACCTATCCCCAGGTGCATGTCTTTGGAAGTGGGAGGAAGCCGGAGTACCCGGAGGGAACCCACGCATTCACGGGGAGAACATGCAAACTCCACACAGAAAGATCCTGAGCCTGGATTTGAACCCAGGACTGCAGGACCTTCGTATTGTGAGGCAGACGCACTAACCCCTCTTCCACCGTGAAGCCCTATTATTTCATTATGTCATTAAATTTTTTTGGACTGCAGAGGAAGCCGGAGTCATTTTCCTGGTATTTCACCCCAAAAATGTGGTTTATTGTATGGAATTAAAGAAAGAAATCATCAAAAATATGGCCAAGCGTGTATCCAGCTTGTTGAAGCAATTTAGTCCGCAGGCCGAATGAGTCTAAGAATGTTATAATAATATCTAAACAGCACATTTATCCATGAAACATGGAAAAGCTTCTGATGGTGTGTGTCACGATCCGCTCAGCGGATCGTTTATTGTTTTGCCGTTTATATGTGTTTGTTCATGTTTAGTTCTGGACTCTGCCGATTCGTTGTGTTGGAGCACTTCCCCGTTTAGTCACCATGGCAACGTCGTGTGCTCCTCCTCACGGGCTCCTGTCACACACCTGTTTTTGATTATTATTTGTGTATTCAAGCCCACCTGATTCCTCAGTTCGTCCTCGGCTCATTATTTGCTAACGGCAACAATCACGTTTATATCCTCTGCTTTAGTTGTGCTAAGTTCCGTCTTAGCTTCGCGTGCGTTCGGCACGTCACCGTTTTGGACCCTTTTTGTATCCTGCTAAGTTTAGCGTTAGCTTCCGTGCGTAGGCACGCGCTTTATTTTTCCACTTTTGTGTCAGTGTTCTTTTGTTTGATTACATTAAAATCAGTTTCTTACCCGCACTCCTGCTGACTGGTCGCTGTGCATCCACGAAGTGGCAACTCTGCGCAACAAGTGCGCCGAACACGTGACAGTGTGTGTATCATAATGAATATAAAGAGTGACCCACTCGATGGTCCAGCTGGCCGTTTTTTGGGGAGGTAAGCACTCCATTTATGTCCAAATCGGCTTCGGTCTGCGCCGATGTCTCACCGTCTCTCAGGGCTCGCTTCCATAAGCAGCAGTTCATCCTCAGTATATTCAGCTTCAAAAAGAGAAGGTTGTGGGAGTCATTTTCTTAGTATTTCACCCCAAAATGTGGTTTCTTGTACTCGGTCAGTACTTGTTTCGTCTTCAGAAGGACAAAGGGAGCGCGAAGGAAAGAGCTGAAGAGTGGATGATATTCATTGAATTAAAAAAAGAAATCATCTTATGGTCGATTGTGTATCCAGCTTGTTGAAGTAATTTAGTCTGCAGGCAGAATGAGTCTGACGTCAGCCAAGGATGTTAGAATAATATCTAAACAGCCCATTTATCCATAAAAATTTGAAAAAGCTTCTGATGGTCACGTGCTGCGTGTATCATGATCAATATAAAGTGTGACTCACTCCATGGACAGTTGTCTGTTTGGTCTGCGCTGATGTTACACCGTCTCTTGGTGCTTGCTTCTATAAGTTCATCCTCAGTATATTCAGCTTCTAAAATATAAGTTTATTGGGAGTCATTTTCTTAGTATTTCACCCCAGAATGTGGTTTCTTGTACTCGGTGAGTACTTACTTCGTCTTCAGAAGGACAAAGGGAGAGCAAAGGAAAGAGCTGAAGAGTGGATGATATTCATTGAATTAAAAAAAGAAATCATCTTATGGTCGATTGTGTATCCAGCTTGTTGAAGTAATTTAGTCTGCAGGCAGAATGAGTCTGACGACAGCCAAGGATGTCAGAATAATATCTAAACAGCCCATTTATCCATAAAAACATGGAAAACTTCATGATCAATATAAAGTGTGACTCACTCCATGGACGTCGTCTGTTTGGTCTGCGCTGATGTTACACCGTCTCTTGGTCCTCGCTTCTATAAGTTCATCCTCAGTATATTCAGCTTCTAAAGGATAAGTTTGTGGGAGTCATTTCCTTAGTATTTCACCCCAGAATGTGGTTTCTTGTACTCGGTCAGTACTTGTTTCGTCTTCGGAAGGACAAAAGGAGATCAAAGGAAAGAGCTGAAGAGTGGATGATATTCATTGAATTAAAAAAATAAATCATCTTATGGTCGATTGTGTATCCAGCTTGTTGAAGCAATTTAGTCTGCAGGCAGAATGAGTCTGACGTCAGCCAAGGATGTTAGAATAATATCTAAACAGCCCATTTATCCATAAAAATTTGAAAAAGCTTCTGATGGTCACGTGCTGCGTGTATCATGATCAATATAAAGTGTGACTCACTCCATGGTAAGTTGTCTGTTTGGTCTGCGCTGATGTTACACCGTCTCTTGGTGCTTGCTTCTATAAGTTCATCCTCAGTATATTCAGCTTCTAAAATATAAGTTTATTGGGAGTCATTTTCTTAGTATTCCACCCCAGAATGTGGTTTCTTGTACTCGGTGAGTACTTACTTCGTCTTCAGAAGGACAAAGGGAGAGCAAAGGAAAGAGCTGAAGAGTGGATGATATTCATTGAATTAAAAAAATTAATCATCTTATGGTCGATTGTGTATCCAGCTTGTTGAAGTAATTTAGTCTGCAGGCAGAATGAGCCTGACGACAGCCAAGGATGTCAGAATAATATCTAAACAGCCAATTTATCCATAAAAACATGGAAAACTTCATGATCAATATAAAGTGTGACTCACTCCATGGACAGTTGTCTGTTTGGTCTGCGCTGATGTTACACCGTCTCTTGGTCCTCGCTTCTATAAGTTCATCCTCAGTATCTTCAGCTTCTAAAAGATAATTTTGTGGGAGTCATTTTCTTAGTATTTCACCCCAGAATGTGGTTTCTTGTACTCGGTCAGTACTTACGTTGTCTTCGGAAGGACAAAAGGAGAGCGAAGAAAAGACCTGAAAAGTGGATGATGTTCATCGAATTAAAAAAATAAATCATCTTATGGTCGAGCGTGTATCCAGCTTGGTGAATGGAATGGTCTGTGAGTAATACCAAGGCTCTCTATAATCCTTTGCAACCCAGTCCATGGTCTGCATCTCCCATCAAAGTCTGCGGTCCAGTCACAGTCTATAACTTCCATCATTACTCACCTTCAATGTTTTCTTTTAGTACTTTTAATTCCCTTTTCTTTTCTCTTCCTATTTTTTTTTTGTGGCGTTCTTTCATACCAACGTGTGCGCTCATCAAGATGAACAACTCCGTGCTGGACATCGATAAAGTATTAGTGCAGCCTAAAGATATCAGTATTGATCTTCCACTCAGATCGGGCTTGTTGGGGCCGGGAGACAAATAGCCTCTCCAAGAACCTATTTCATTGGAGAGGCTCATTCACTCTTTCACTCATTCACATCCTCCACTACACATGCCTTTTGACTACATCAATACTTTTTCGCACTACCTCAGAAAACACTTGCACCACCATAAAGACCAACATTAAAGTACAACAGCACAGTAGGCCTACGTATTCAATAAAAACAAGGCAGATATTTCATTTAACAAGTATGCCTGATATTTTTGGCAACTGTAACATTACACAGGGTTTGAATGGTAACACTGTGTTTCAATATTTAATTAGGGGATTATTTGGCGTAGCACTAGAGGGCGTACCATAGTTTGAGAATCCTTGTTCTTCGTCACAGGTGTCAAACTCAAGGCCAGGGGGCCAAACCTGGCCCCCAATAATGTAATAATAATAATAATAGATTTTATTTGTAAAAAGCACTTTACACTGAGTAAACAACCTCAAAGTGCTACAGTGTATTAAAAGAAGATACATAAAAATAAAAAGGAAATAAAAAGAAAAATAAATAAAAACTAGAACAGCCTAGTGGCTAGAACTAGTATGCATGTATCTAAAAAAAAAGGCTTTATAAAAAAAATCATTGACAGTCTGTGGTGCCCACATGTGGTCAGGGAAAGCGTTCCACAGACTTGGGAGCGGCGGAGCAGAAAGCCCTGGTCTCACATTGTTCGTAGCTTTGTCCTCGGAGGTTGGAGGAGGTTAGCTTGTCCGGAGCGGAAGTGTCGTGTGGAGGATTTGGGGGAGACTTCGTATTCAACCCTGAGTGGAACAGGAAGCCAGTGAAGGGATTTGAGAATTGGTGTTATATGGTCTTATTTCCGCACTCCCATCATAATGTCAATGAAGTACTTTATATTTTCTCACTAATATAAATTGATATTTTTCATTTAAACAGAAAAAAATATATACACTGCTTGAAATTGCATACCTTTTAAAACTTGAATAGTATCCAATACTGCAACAAGTATTAGAGTAAATTATCATACTTTCGAACATGTTTTTGTCTAAATAACTTTACAGCAAACTATCCATTCAATTAATGAAATTTAAAATACATTTTACGTTCTGGTCCTCGCAACCAGCGGGGGAAGAGTGAGATGGCGGCGACGAGCAGACTGCCGCCGCAGCTGGAGAGGCGGGCGACCACGGACACTCTTGGCCGACGAGGGAGCCGAGTGCAGGCGCCTGATGGCCGATTGTGCGACCGACAAGCTGGAGGTCACAGAGGTGGCGGCTATGGCGAGGAGCCCGCTGGAGATGAGGCCGACGGCGGCCTCGTCGAGGAGTCCGCTGGAGACGAGGAAGGAGGCGGCATCGGTAAGGAGCCCACTGTAGTTGAGGAATGCGGCGGCATCTGCAGACCCTCAGGAGACGGGGAAGGAGGCGGCCTCGGTGAGAAGCCTGCTGGAGAGGAGGAAGGAGGCGTCCTCGGTGAGGAGCCTGCTGGAGATGAAGGAGATGGCGGCCTCTGCAAGGAGCCAGCTGGAGACAAGGAAGGAGGCGAACTCTGCAGACCCGCTGGAGACGAGGAAGGAAGCAGCATCAGCGAGAAGCCTGCTGGAGATGAGGTAGACGGCAGCCTCGTCGAGGAGCCCGCTGGAGACAAAGAAGGAGGCGGCGTCGGTAATGAGCCCACTGTAGACGAGGAAGGCGGCGGCATCTGCAGACCCGCAGGAGACGAGGAAGGAGGCGGCCTCGGTGAGAAGCCTGCTGGAGACGAGGAAGGAGGCGTCCTCGGTGAGGAACCCACTGGAGATGAAGGAGACGGCGGCCTCTGCAAGGAGTCAGCTGGAGACAAGGAAGGAGGCGGACGCTGCAGACCCGCAGGAGACGAGGAAGGAGGCGGCCTTGGTGAGAAGCCTGCTGGAGATGAGGAAGCAGGCGTCCTCTGTGAGGAGCCTGCTGGAGATGAAGGAGACGGCGGCCTCTGCAAGGAGCCAGCTGGAGACAAGGAAGGAGGCGGACGCTGCAGACCCGCTGGAGACGAGGAAGGAGGCGGCCTTGGTGAGAAGCCTGCTGGAGACGAGGAAAGAGGCATCCTCGGTGAGGAGCCCACTGTAGATGAAGGAGACGGCGGCCTCTGCAAGGAGTCAGCTGGAGACAAGGAAGGAGGCGGACGCTGCAGACCCGCAGGAGACGAGGAAGGAGGCGGCCTTGGTGAGAAGCCTGCTGGAGATGAGGAAGCAGGCGTCCTCTGTGAGGAGCCTGCTGGAGATGAAGGAGACGGCGGCCTCTGCAAGGAGTCAGCTGGAACCAAGGAAGGAGGCGGACGCTGCAGACCCGCAGGAGACGAGGAAGGAGGCGGCCTTGGTGAGAAGCCTGCTGGAGATGAGGAAGCAGGCGTCCTCTGTGAGGAGCCTGCTGGAGATGAAGGAGACGGCGGCCTCTGCAAGGAGCCAGCTGGAGACAAGGAAGGAGGCGGACGCTGCAGACCCGCTGGAGACGAGGAAGGAGGCAGCATCGGTGAGGAGCCTGCTGGAGACAAGGCAGACGGCGGCCTCGTCGAGGAGCCCGCTGGAGACGAGGAAGGAGGCGGCCTCTGTGAGGAGCCTGCTGGAGATGAGGTAGACGGCGGCCTCATCGAGGAGCCCGCTGGAGACAAGGAAGGAGGCGGCCTCGGTGTGGAGCCCACTGGAGACAAGGAAGGCGGCGGCATCTGCAGACCCGCAGGAGACGAGGAAGGAGGCGGCCTTGGTGAGAAGCCTGCTGGAGACGAGGAAAGAGGCATCCTCGGTGAGGAGCCCACTGTAGATGAAGGAGACGGCGGCCTCTGCAAGGAGTCTGCTGGAGACAAGGAAGGAGGCGGTCGCTGCAGACCCGCAGGAGACGAGGAAGGAGGCGGCCTTGGTGAGAAGCCTGCTGGAGATGAGGAAGCAGGCGTCCTCTGTGAGGAGCCTGCTGGAGATGAAGGAGACGGCGGCCTCTGCAAGGAGCCAGCTGGAGACAAGGAAGGAGGCGAACGCTGCAGACCCGCTGGAGACGAGGAAGGAGGCAGCATCGGTGAGGAGCCTGCTGGAGACAAGGCAGACGGCGGCCTCTGTGAGGAGCCCGCTGGAGACGAGGAAGGAGGCAGCATCGGTGAGGAGCCTGCTGGAGACGAGGCAGACGGCGGCCTCTGTGAGGAGCCTGCTGGAGACGAGGAAGGAGGCGGCCTCGGTGTGGAGCCCACTGGAGACAAGGAAGACGGCGGCATCTGCAGACCCGCAGGAGACGAGGAAGGAGGCGGCCTTGGTGAGAAGCCTGCTGGAGAGGAGGAAGGGGGCGTCCTCGGTGAGGAGCCTGCTGGAGATGAAGGAGACGGCGGCCTCTGCAAGGAGCCAGCTGGAGACAAGGAAGGAGGCGAACGCTGCAGACCCGCAGGAGACGAGGAAGGAGGCGGCCTTGGTGAGAAGCCTGCTGGAGATGAGGAAGCAGGCGTCCTCTGTGAGGAGCCTGCTGGAGATGAAGGAGACGGCGGCCTCTGCAAGGACCAGCTGGAGACAAGGAAGGAGGCGTCCTCTGTGAGGAGCCTGCTGGAGACGAGACAGACGGCGGACTCGGCGAGGAACTTGCTGGAGATGAGGTAGACGGCGCCTTCTTGAGGAGCCTGCTGGAGACAAAGAAGGAGGCGGCATCGCTGAGGAGCCCACTGGAGACAAGGAAGGCGGCGGCATCTGCAGACCCGCAGGAGACGAGGAAGGAGGCGGCTTCAGTGAGGAGCCCGCTGGAGATGAAGGAGATGGCGGCCTCTGCAAGGAGCCAGCTGGAGACGAGGAAGGAGGCGGACTCTGCAGACCCGCTGGAGACGAGGAAGGAGGCGGACTCTGCAGACCCGCTGGAGACGAGGAAGGAGGCGGACTCTGCAGACCCGCTGGAGACGAGGAAGGAGGCAGCCTCAATGTGGAGCCCTTTGGAGATGAGGACGGAGACGGCATCTGCAGACTTGGAGGAGACGAAAGCGGGGTCTGCACAGCAGGAGACAAAGATGGCGGCTGCATGTCGAAAGACCTTAGCTTTCACTGGACATTTATCAATTAAATATTACAAAACACTTCTGAGAGGTTGGCGGTTCTGAGAAATTGGAGCTTTTCAGAAAACATCCAGGACCTGAGCCCAAGTTGTCCCCCTCTAACACCGCCCCTGGCTAAGACCGATTGTTATTCCCACTTCCAACCTTTGCTGCTGTGTTGTTCTGCTAAAATGCTTTACATTTATGGTGAGTTGCAAATATAGTCATGATGAATATAGGAACATAGAAATATAATGACTCAAAAACGGCTCCAAACAAAAGACATGATTTCCATGTGATTGTTCAATAATGTAAAGGTCATTCTTTTGCCTGTGATTGGGGTCTTCCAAGCCATCAGTGGGCCGATACATTGCAAAACTGGTCAGCTCATGCTTGGATTGAATTAGCATTCCCCATTCAGAGGCAGTAATGCAATCAGCATTTGCTGTTTCCGCTGTTAGGAGCAGGAACTGCCTGATATCAGTACCTTGTCACGTATGCTGCGATGGTGCTAGAGGAGCTTGTTCTATGGAAAGACTCAAAAACTATAACAAAGTAAAATTATTAATTATAAAAACAAAACAAACATTTTTAATGAGCTATTTCCCGATTGGATATTATAATCAGGTATCGGTCTGATATCAGCAAATACATCAAGTTATTAAAATGCACTATTTTGAGGTGTAAACATACAAAATTAGCAAGCACAGAACATTAGCATGTTAACATAAGAGATGTTAGCATACTTCCAAGATGGCGCCAATTAATAAACTCCGCGATTTTTAGGTTTAAACAGACAAATTTAGTGATAAGAAACTAGTATAACATGTTAAAATTCTAGCACCAGTTATTAAAATGCACTATTTTTTGGTGTAAACATACAAAATTAGCTAGCACAGAACATTAGCATGCTAACGTAAGAGATGTTATCGTACTTCCAAGATGGTGCCAAGGTTTGAAAGCCATGATTTTTAGGTTTAAACATACAAATTTACCGATAGGAAACTAGTATAAAACGTTAACATTCTAGCACAAGTTGTTAAAATGTACTATTTTTAGGAATAAATGTACAAAATTAGCTTAAAAGCTAGCATGGAACGTTAGCATGCTAACATAAGGGATGTTAACACACATCCAAGATGGCGCCAAACATCAACATCCATGTTTTTAAAGTTTAAACATAGAAATTTAGCTAAAGACACACATTAAAATTCTAGCACCAGTTATTAAAATGCACTATTTTTAGGCATAAACATACAAAATTAACTAGCACAGAAAGTTAGCATGCTAACATAAGATACATTATCATACTTCCAAGAGGACGCCAAGGTTTAAAATCTCAAAAACTATAACAAAGTAAAATTATTAATTATAAAAACAAAACAAACATTTTTAATGAGCTATTTCCCGATTGGATATTATAATCAGGTATCGGTCTGATATCAGCAAATACATCAAGTATCGGATTCCATCCAAAATATCCGATATAAGCTCCGATCAGCAGTCCTGTCGCTCGTTTAGCTCAACAGCCAATTAAAATGCAAAAGTAATATACAAAAAGTAAACATGGTAATCTATACAGTAGACTACTTGGAGCTGGCAGCTACACAGCAGCTAAGCACACAATAGCACATAAGCTAGCCATACTTAATTGTACAATATTGCAGTCTAAATAAATATATCAATAAATTAAAAAAAAAAAAAAATATATATATATATATATATATACATATATATATATATATATATATATATATATATATATATATAATATAAATGACTTAGGTGGTACTGACCTGTTGCTGCTGCTGCCTAATGCAGTATACAGTACTACTGCTAGTACTACTAAGTATACAGTACTACCGCTTGTACTACCAAGTATGCAGTACTACTGCTAGTACTACCAAGAAGACAGTTATTTTGATATTACTACCAAGTATACACTACTACTGCTAGTACTACCAAGTATACAGTACTACTGCTAGGACTACTAAGTATACAGTACTACCACTAGTACTACCAAGTATGCAGTACTGCTGCTGGTACTACCAAGTATACAGTACTACTGCTAGTACTACCAAGAAGACAATTATTTTGATATTACTATGAAGTATACAGTACTACTGCTAGTACTACTAAGTATACAGTACTACTGCTAGTACTACCAAGTATGCAGTACTACTGCTAGTACTACCAAGAAGACAGTTATTTTGGTATTACTACCAAGTATACAGTACTACTGCTAATACTACCAAGTATACAGTACTATTGCTGGTACTACGAAGTATACAGTCATTTTCATAGTACTACCAAGTATACAGTATTACTGCTAGTACTACCAAGTACACACCACTACTGCTAGTACTACCAAGTATACAGTACTACTGCTGGTACTACCAAGTATACAGCGCTACTGCTATCACTATCAAGTATACAAATTATACAGTACTAATGCTAGTACTACAAAGTATTCAGTACTACTGCTGGTACTACCAAGTATACAATAATATTGATAGTACTACCAATTATACAGTACTACCGCTAGTACTACCAAGTATGCAGTACTACCACTAGTACTACCAAGAAAACAGTTATTTTGATATTACTACAAAGTATACAGTACTACTGCTAGTACTACTAAGTATACAGTACTACCGCTAGTACTACCAAGTATGCAGTACTACTGCTAGTACTACCAAGTATACAGTACTGCTGCTGGTACTACGAAGTATACAGTACTACTGCTATCACTACCAAGTATACAGTACTACTGCTGCTACTACCAAGTATACAGGGCTACCGCTATCACTGTCAAGTATACAAATTATACAGTACTACTGCTAGTACTACCAAGTATTCAGTACTCCTGCTGGTACTACCAAGTATACAGTACTACTGCTGGTACTACCAAGTATACAGTACTACTGCTGGTACTACCAAGTATACAGTAATATTGATAGTACTACCAAGTATACAGTACTACTGCTATCACTACCAAATATACAGTACTACTTCTAGTACTACCAAATATATAGTACTACTGCTAGTACTACCGAGTATACAGTACTATTGCTGGTACTACGAAGTATACAGTCATTTTTATAGTACTACCAAGTATACAGTATTACTGCTAGTACTACCAAGTACAGACCACTACTGCTAGTACTACCAAGTATACAGTACTACTGCTGGTACTACCAAGTATACAGCGCTACTGCTATCACTATCAAGTATACAAATTATACAGTACTAATGCTAGTACTACCAAGTATACAGTACTACTGCTAGTACTACCAAGTATTCAGTACTACTGCTGGTACTAACAAGTATACAGGACTACTGCTGGTACTACCAAGTATACAGTAATATTGATAGTACTACCAAGTATACAGTACTACTGCTATCACTACCAAATATACATTACTACTTCTAGTACTACCAAATATATAGTACTACTGCTAGTACTACCAAGTATACAGTACTACTGCTGGTACTATGAAGTATACAGTCATTTTTATAGTACTACCAAGTATACAGTATTACTGCTAGTACTACCAAGTATACAGTACTACTGCTGGTACTACGAAGTATATAGTCATTTTTATAGTACTACAAAGTATACAGTACTACTGCTGGTACTACCAAGTATACAGTAATATTGATAGTACTACCAAGTATACAGTACTACTGCTATCACTACCAAATATACATTACTACTTCTAGTACTACCAAATATATAGTACTACTGCTAGTACTACCAAGTATACAGTACTACTGCTGGTACTATGAAGTATACAGTCATTTTTATAGTACTACCAAGTATACAGTATTACTGCTAGTACTACCAAGTACACAGTACTACTGCTAGTACTACCAAGTACACAGTACTACTGCTAGTACTACCAAGTGTGTGTCTATGGAAACTGCCATCTATAAATAGCCTTTCTCTTGTTAAGGTATCAAATATTAATATGTTTCTAAATAAGTAATGCATGCGTCCAATTAATGATACTCTCTGGCATTAATTCTCTGTCTTCTTCCTCCAATGTCATCAATGCGCAGTAAAACACACACACACACACACACACACACACACACACACACACACACACACACACACACACACACACACACACGCACACACACACACACACACACACACACACACATCTGTGTTGGCCGATGTTTGACTAGTTCTATCTGTCTGCCAAGTACTGTCTCTTTAACAGCTGCGTGTGTGTGTGTGTGTGTGTGTGTGTGTGCGTGTGTGTGCGTGTGTGTGCACGTGTGATAAAAGGGGATATTGGCGGGCGAAATATTCCTCCTGTAATAAGTCATCTTTAAATGACAGCGTCGTAAAGCATTAGGAGAGGCGAGTGGAGGAGACCTGCCAGAGCTTTGTTAGCCTGATAAATGTTTGCTGCCCCGTGAGAAGCCGCCTGTGTCACTTCCAATCAACAACACCCGCTGGCTGCAACAGGTGCCTCGGAGAGGCGGAGAACAAGAGCAAGTTATTAAAATACTCCATTTTTGTAGGTGTAAACATACAACAGCTAGCACATAAGGGATGTTAGCATATTTCCAAGATGGCGCCAAACATCAAAATCCCCGATTTTAATGTTTAAACTGTTATGATCCGCTGCCTGGATCATATCATATTCTGGTTTTGTAACGTTGTTGTATTATATTCTGCTAGTGCTTGACTTCCTTAGTTCCTGTTTGTTCTGTTAACATAGTCACGCATTAGTGTCACCTGCCTCTTGTTTTTGACTCACACCTGTTTGTAATTACTGTCCTTATTTAAACCTTTTCTGTTGATTCGACCTTGCCTCCTAGTTTGTGTTACACGCAGTTTGTGTTTTCACAATAGTGACGACTCTGATCCCCATCCTGTATTCCGTTTCGCAACCAGCTAGCTTCCACGCTGAGTATTTGTTTTCTCTCTAGCTCCCATGCTAGCGCTTTTGTTTTTTCTAGCTCCCATGCTAGTTGTTTGTTTTGCCTTTTGTGCCGTGTGCAAGTTTTTCTTTCTTAGTCTGTTGTATATTTTTAAATAAATCTTTGTTTCTTACCTCCACGCTGTGTCCGAGCTTTACTGCATTTTGAAAGAACGAACCCGCACCACAATGGCCCGCACACGTCACATAAACAGACACATTTAGGGATAAAAAACTAGCATAACACATTAACATTATAGCACCAGTTATTAAAATGCACTATTTTGAGGTGTAAACATACAAAATTAGCAAGCACAGAACATTAGCATGTTAACATAAGAGATGTTAGCATACTTCCAAGATGGCGCCAATTAATAAACTCCGCGATTTTTAGGTTTAAACAGACAAATTTAGTGATAAGAAACTAGTATAACATGTTAAAATTCTAGCACCAGTTATTAAAATGCACTATTTTTTGGTGTAAACATACAAAATTAGCTAGCACAGAACATTAGCATGCTAACGTAAGAGATGTTATCGTACTTCCAAGATGGTGCCAAGGTTTGAAAGCCATGATTTTTAGGTTTAAACATACAAATTTACCGATAGGAAACTAGTATAAAACGTTAACATTCTAGCACAAGTTATTAAAATGTACTATTTTTAGGAATAAATGTACAAAATTAGCTTAAAAGCTAGCACGGAACGTTAGCATGCTAACATAAGGGATGTTAACACACATCCAAGATGGCGCCAAACATCAACATCCATGTTTTTAAAGTTTAAACATAGAAATTTAGCTAAAGACACACATTAAAATTCTAGCACCAGTTATTAAAATGCACTATTTTTAGGCATAAACATACAAAATTAACTAGCACAGAAAGTTAGCATGCTAACATAAGATACATTATCATACTTCCAAGAGGACGCCAAGGTTTAAAATCTATGATTTTTTAGTTCAAACCTAAAAATTTAGCAATAACAAACTAGCATAACATTTTGAAATTCTACCACCAGTTATTAAAATGCACCATTTTTAGGTGTAAACATGCAAAATCAGCTTAACAGCTAGCACAGAACGCTAGCATGCTAACATAAGAGATGTTAGCATACTTCCAAGATGGCGCCAAACATCAAAATCCATGATTTTTTAGGTGTAAACATACAAATTTAGCTAAAAGAAACTAGCATAACACATTACCATTCTAGCACCAGTTATTAAAATGCACTATTTTTAGGCGTAAACATACAAAATCAGCTTAACAGCTAGCACAGAACGTTAGCATGCTAACATGAGAGATGTTATCATACTTCCAAGATGACGCCAAGGTTTAAAATCTATGATTTTTAGTTCAAACCTAAAAATTTAGCAATAAGAAACTAGCATAACATTTTGAAATTCTACCACCAGTTATTAAAATGCACTATTTTTAGGTGTAAACATACAAAATCAGCTTAACAGCTAGCACAGAACGCTAGCATGCTAACATAAGAGATGTTAGCATACTTCCAAGATGGCGCCAAACATCAAAATCCATGATTTTTTAGGTGAAAACATACAAATTTAGCTAAAAAAAAAAACTAGCATAACACATTACCATTCTAGCACCAGTTATTAAAATGCACTATTTTTAGGCGTAAACATACAAAATTAGCTCAACAGCTGGCACAGAACTTTAACATGCTAACATAGGATACATTATCATACTTCCAAGATAGCGCCAAACATCAAAATTCATGATTTTTTAGGTATAAACATACACATTTACCTAAAAGAAACTAGCATAACACAATAAAATTATAGCACCAGTTATTAAAATGCACTATTTTTAGCCGTAAACATACAAATTTAGCTCAACAGCTTGCACAGAACGTTAGCATGCTAACATAAAAAACTTTATCATACATCCAAGATGACGCCAATGTTTAAAATCTATGATTTTTAGTTCAAACCTACAAATTTAGCAATAGGAAACTAGCACAACATTTTGAAATTCTACCACCAGTAATAAAATGCACTATTTTTAGGTGTAAACATACAAAATCAGCTTAACAGCTAGCACAGAATGCTAGCATGCTAACATAAGAGATATTAGCATACTTCCAAGATGGCGCCAAACATATAAATCCATGATTTTTTAGGTGTAAACATACAAATTTAGCTAAAAGAAACTAGCATAACACATTACCATTCTAGCACCAGTTATTAAAATGCACTATTTTTAGGTGTAAACATACAAAATCAGCTTAACAGCTAGCACAGAACGCTAGCATGCTAACATAAGAGATGTTAGCATACTTCCAAGATGGCGCCAAGGTTTAAAATCTAAGATTTTTAGTTCAAACCTACAAATTTAGCAATAGGAAACTAGCACAACATTTTGAAATTCTACCACCAGTGATTAAAATGCACTATTTTTAGGTGTAAACATACAAAATCAGCTTAACAGCTAGCACAGAATGCTAGCATGCTAACATAAGAGATATTAGCATACTTCCGAGATGGCGCCAAACATCAAAATCCATGATTTTTTAGGTGTAAACACACAAATTTAGCTAAAAGAAACTAGCATAACACATTACCATTCTAGTACCAGTTATTGAAATGCACTATTTTTAGGTGTAAACATACAAAATCAGCTTAACAGCTAGCACAAAACGCTAGCATGCTAACATAAGAGATGTTAGCATACTTCCAAGATGACGCCAAGGTTTAAAATCTATGATTTTTAGTTCAAACATACAAATCTAGCAATAAGAAACTAGCATAACATTTTGAAATTCTACCACCAGTTATTAAAATGCACTATTTTTAGGTGTAAACATACAAAATCAGCTTAACAGCTAGCACAAAACGCTAGCATGCTAAGATAAGAGATGTTAGCATACTTCCAAGATGGTGCCAAACATCAAAATCCATGATTTTTTTGGTGTAACCATACAAATTTAGCTAAAAGAAACTAGCATAACACATTACCATTCTAGCACCAGTTATTAAAATGCACTATTTTTAGGCGTAAACGTACAAAATTAGCTCAACAACTAGCACAGAACTTTAACATGCTAACATAAGATACATTATCATACTTCCAAGAGGACGCCAAGGTTTAAAATCTATGATTTTTAGTTCAAACCTACAAATTTAGCAATAAGAAACTAGCAAAACATTTTGAAATTCTACCACCAGTTATTAAAATGCACCATTTTTAGGTGTAAACATACAAATTTAGCTAAAAGAAACTATCATAACACATGACCATTCTAGCACCAGTTATTAAAATGCACTATTTTTAGGCGTAAACGTACAAAATTAGCTCAACAGCTAGCACAGAACGCTAACATGCTAACATAAGATATGTTAGCATATTTCCAAGCTGGCGCCAAACATCAAAATCCATGGTTTTTTAGGTGTAAACAAACAAATTTAGCTAAAAGAAACTAGCATAACACATTAACATTCTAGCACCACTTATTAAAATGCACTATTTGTAGGCGTAAACATACAAAATTAGGTCAACATCTAGCACAGAACATTAGCATGCTAACATAAGAGACGTTAGCATACTTCCAAGATGACGCCAAGGTTTAAAATCTATGATTTTTAGTTCAAACATACAAATCTAGCAATAAGAAACTAGCATAACATTTTGAAATTCTACCACCAGTTATTAAAATGCACTATTTTTAGGTGTAAACATACAAAATCAGCTTAACAGCTAGCACAAAACGCTAGCATGCTAAGATAAGAGATGTTAGCATACTTCCAAGATGGTGCCAAACATCAAAATCCATGATTTTTTTGG
>NC_084623.1:5215255-5252755 GCF_033978795.1 Nerophis ophidion | reverse complement strand
CTATTCATCCGTCATTTCACTTCTGGCAAACAACATTTCAAGTGCTTACTTGGAGCTGATCACACACTAAAAATGACACATGACGTGTTGGTTTTGAGGATTAATGACACTTTTAAAGGATATTCCTAAATATATATATATATATTTTCTTAAAGTCCATTTTGCATAGCACACACATGAATCTACTCCCTTCTAAGTGAAGTCATTTTGGAGGCATAGCACTCATCCATCTTCCATAATGTTTGTCCTAATTAGGCTCCGAGTGAGCTGGAGCCTATCCCAGCTGACTTGGAGAGGGAGGGGGTGGACACTCTGGACTTTCACAATTTTATTTTGACCCTCGAATTAGGAACCCCAAGGCCCACAATCCTCTCATCATTTCTTTTTAGTCCTCAAAATTAATTTGACCTATCATTCACAATTCTTATGTAAGACAAGAAGACATATGTTTTTTTCTATTTTAGTGCATTCTAAGTCATAAAATATGGCAAGTACGAGGTGGCTAAATATACAGATAAAGGGAGTATTCAATGACGCCCATAAAGTTCTCTAAAAAAACATCCAAAAACCGCCAACAATACCCCATTTATATCTGCTGACCTGAATATTAGCCAAGCATGAGCAATATTGTTATTATAAGCGCTAACGCAGACAAACTATTTATAGCAGCGGCGTGATTACAGAGAGCTAACTATCTTATGCTGCTATACTGAGATGAGCTGCTGCATCACCTCTGAGTTGGTGAAAGTTAATTCTAGATTATAAATCATGTCTCTCACCTGTATAGTAGAAGATTGTGGACATAAACCCACAAGTTGGTCAACTTTGACATCCAATTTAGACACGGAGAAGGCCAGAAAGACCAGAAAAAAAACGTGGTTTTTTTTAACCTTGTGTAAGGATTAAGATTAATTCTTCATCTAAACAGGAAGATATAAACATCCTATTGGTCTTTATCCAAGTGAGAGTAAACATTGTACAGTAAGTGAGTGTTTTAATATGTTTGCATATTTTGTTTAAACTTAGCAATACTGCTACATGATGCTTAGTGTTTCATTAAAGCTGCATTTGTTTAGCACACAGCTTATAAAACTTGTAGATCGTCCTCCTTATATTCAGGGACAAAAATATGTTCTTGGATCATCATGTGTCCCAAAGTAGTCTTTGTTGTCTCTCATCAAGTCTGCCATGATTAGCAGTGTTGTTGTTGAAGGGAAAGCGAACGTTATTTGACGCGTCTTTGAAATGAATACGCCACTGTAAGCTTAAAATGATTAAAAAATGTAAATATTACATGTTATTATGAATGTTACGACATGACATATATACTTACATCATGTATATATTACATGTTATTATGAATGTTACTACATTACATATATACTTACATCATGTATATATTACATGTTATTATGAATGTTACTAGATACTACATTTATACTTACATCAGGTATATATTACATGTTATTATGAATGTTACTAGATACTACATTTATACTTACATTATGTATTTATTGTATGTTGTTATGAATGTTACTACATGACATATATACTTACATCATGTATATATTACATGTTATTATGAATGTTACTAGATACTACATATATACTTACATTATGTATATATTGCATGTTGTTATGAATGTTACTACATGACATACTGTATATATATGAATATATATATATACATCATGTATATATTACATGGTAATATGAATGTTACTACATGACATATATACTTACATCATGTATATATTACATGTTATTATGAATGTTACTACATGACATGTATACTTACAGCATGTTTGAAAAACGTTAACGGAGGATTTTGGAATATTTTTTTTTCAGAGCACTTTATTGATTCCGTAGTCAGCTGACTTTTGCTAGCATTTATTTACGATATAGAATGCATAAAAAAGAAAAAAATTATTCCAAAGAAAGTGCAGTTCCCTTATATATATATATATATATATATATATATATGTATATATATATATATATATGTATATATATATATATATATACACACACATTATATATATACATACATATATACATACAATAAACAAATAAATTGATATTTTTTATATATACATACATATATGTATATATATACATACATATACGTGTACATATATATTGATATACACACAACACACAAACACACACACACACACACACACATATATATATATATATATATACATACATACATACATACATATGTATTTACTGTATATATTTGGAGCTGGTTATTATTAACTGTGGTCGGCCCTCCATGTTCAAACTGCTTCCACAGTGGATTGTTTTAAGTCTCGTCTTAAGACCCACTTTTATTCTTTGGCTTTTAACACAACGTGAGTTGTGAGGTCCTCTGTCCTCTGTTCTCCTCTGTTTTTTTTTTATACACTTTGATTTCTATTTTACTGTTTGAATTGATTTTACCCTTTAAAATAGTTTTTAATTATATTTATTTTTATATTGTTTTTATTATTTTAAATTTTTTTGTTTTTCTTCAGTCATTAGTGGAGCATAATATTGTTTGTTTTTTTTAAATATTGTTTTTAACATGGCCGTGCAGCACTTCGGAAACTTTTTTGTTGTTTAGATGTGCTGTATAAATAAAGTGGATTGGAGAGGATTGGGAGCGGCTCCACACTGTGTATGGTACCACACAAATAGCTGATAGCTTGTCAGCCACTAGACTCAAAATAAAAAAATAATATCAGCCATTTGTGATCAGAATTAAAAAGGCGATCACATAGCGTTTTCATGTAGATCAGCCGATAACGATCAGCACATCCCTGATAATATTCTACATGAGAGCTCTGGGATCATTTGTTGTGGTTTCAACTAAGTTGATTTAAGGATTGAAATTCGGTCACACACCACCCAGCAACAGATATGCATTCTGAAAGATGACGTCTCATGTCTGGCTTTGAAGTGACAATAAATAAACATCACTTCAAATCAGCAACATGAATTTATTTCAATTTGAATTTTTTTTTTAAAAAAAGCTGCTGTTCTTTCATGTCAACAATGAATGATCTGTCTGTGACGGCAAAGACGTGGAACTAACAAAACAATCATCCCCCCAGCCCTATTATTATTATTATTATTATTATTACTTCCTTTCATCTTAATGTAAGGTTTAATTACCCATAATGCAACTTTCATGCTACTTTCATCCTTTTCCAGGACTACTTGGTCAGTCAAATAGTAGTCACTGTCTTGTCAGATCAGCCATAGAACATATACCCTAATTTCCGGACTATAGCACGCACTGCTGTATGAGCCACAAGTACTACATTTTAGGAAAATAAAAAATATATAGATGTATATGTGTCTGTAACCCGGCAGTAAAACGGCTGATCAAACAAAACATAAGTCATTGTCTAAACAGACTCAAAAACTCCACGTTGACATTTGAATACATTTATCACACTAAAACAACACAAAAAGAATGCCATTATAAGTTAATAATACTAACACAGACACTCGTAAACGTGTTAGCATATTAGCTAATGCTAACAACCTCAGCTTGATTACACCAAGATAGCACGTACAAATATGCATGAAAACACTCCTACAGACATCACACATGGAACGCTTTAGTAAGTAGGAATAGTTTTAGTTATATTGTAAACAAATGAAGGAAGAATCCATACGAGTAGAAACGTTATTGACGGCTAGAAAACCAAACAGCACTTCTATTTCCGGTTGAAGGCTCAGTCCAAACAGAACGTTGGGAAATGAGTTAAACAAAACAGACATGATGGCCGATCAGCTAAACAGACTTAATAACTCCACGGTGACTTTTTAATATATTAATAAAACTAAAACAACACAAAAAGAATGCCATTGTAAGTTAATAATACTAACAAATATACTTTTACACATACTGTAAAATTGTATATGGTAATTGGGATTTGTTATATATTGTATATCTAACATAACAACATAATATAACATAATAATATAATATATCAGTATATATTATACACTGTATATATAATGTGTAAATATTACATATTTTATATTCTATATTGCTACTATGGTACATGTTCAGTCTACTTTATACCTGCATTATCCTCTCCATCCTTTAAGTCTAAGTCTAAGTCTAACTTGTAAACGTGTTAGCATATTAGCTCATGATAACGACCTCAGCTTGATTACACCAAGATAGCAGGAACAAATATGCATGAAAACACTCCTACAGACGTCACACATGGGACGCTTTAGTAAGTAGGAATAGTTTTAGTTATATTGTAAACAAATGAATGAAGAATCCGGACGAGTAGCAACGTTATTGACGGCTAGAAAACCAAACAGCACTTCTATTTCCGGTTGAAGGCTCAGTCCAAACAGAACGTTGTGAAATGAGTTATTTGCGCAGAAATATTTTCTAAATGTTTATTTAGACATCTTATTTGTTTCCAAACGGTGCCCGTAAGACAGCAGTAAAACGGCTGATCAAACAAAACAGAAGTCATGGCCGATCAGCTAAACAGACTTAATAACTCCACGGTGACGTTTTAATATATTTATAAAACTAAAACAACACAAAAAGAATGCCATTGTAAGTTAATAATATTAACAAAGACACTTTTACTTATACTGTAATATTGTACATGGTAATTCGAATTTCTTATATATTGTAAAAAAATATAGTATAACATAATAAAATAATATATCAGTATATAGTATATACTGTATATATAACAGGTAAATATTACATATATGTTATGTTTATATTGCTACAGTGGTACATGTTTAGTCTACTTTACACTTGCATTGTCCTTTCCATCCTTTAAGTCTAAGTCTAACTTGTAAACGTGTTAGCATGTTAGCTCATGTTAACGACCTCAGCTTGATTATACTACAATAGCACGTACAAATATGCATGAAAAAACTCCTACAGACGTCACACATGGGACACTTTAATAAGTAGAAATAGTTTTGGTTATATTGTAAACAAATTAATGAAGAATCCATACAAGCAGGAACGTTATTGACGGCTAGAAGACGGAACGGCACTTCTACTTCCGGTTGAAAGCTCAGTCTCAAGAGAACGCCTGCAGTGCGTGAACTCGTCCGAACAAGAACACAAATTTTCAGTACTTTTTGCCTTTAAAACAAAACGACTATTTGCATTATGGCCACCAGCAAAGAACAATCTATAAATAAATTAGCCACACCGTTTTATTTGCCGCGGGGTTGAAAGCATAGTTAAAAAGTAGCGGCTTATAGTCCGGAAATGATGGTATTTAACTCGGGTGTTGGTTGGGAGCATAATTACCACAAACGGATTCCAGTATTGCTTCGTTTTGAAGTAAAACTACACACAAATTGTACATTTTCACCCCGAACAAAAATGGGAACCACGGCACTCTTAAAAGGAATATTTCCTCACCTTTCGGACGGAGTGAATTGTACATGTCATCCCATGATGCACCTGTGTCTCCTGGCCATTTTAGGTTTTGGAAGAAGACACACACTCACATATCAAGTTAACTTTCAGTTTCGATCCCCGCACACCTTTTTGCAGAATAAATTGTTCGTCTAAAATCGTGATCACCTCTCATTATTTACACCGCCTCAGAACAAAATAGGAAATTGTTGCACATGTGAATAATTGTGATGTTATTGGTACATCTAGGAAACTTGAATTGATAGTTACACAAGTAATAGTGATAGTCCGAATATTTGTATCTAAGTTATCACATAACTTTGTGTTGCCATGAGTTCCTGGCGAGAAGACAAAAAGCTGTCTTTGATTCTACCAAGAAGCCTTGTAAAACTCCTCTGTGTAGGATGGGAAGTAACATGAAGGTGTTCTGTTTCTTTGATGTATTGTAATCAACAGAAAAATATTGTCTTGACCCGAGATCTACAAAGCGAAGAGGAAGCAGGACCTGACTCCCCCTCCAGGGACCTTGTCTTTCAACTCTTTTACGACCTTTTCTTTGAACTGTTTACGTTTTCTTTGAACTGTTTTGTAATCAAAGGTGATAGCTGTTTATGACCCCCCTCCCTTAGAAACAGCTGTTGCCATGTAATCAGGAGAAAGTCCAAATCAAAGAGGAGTCGTACAATCTTTCGTCAGAGCGTGGTGGAACTGCACAACGAGTTCAGTCCAGACGTTTCTCCTCAATCGAGCCCAATTTAATTATGTCTCTGTTTAATTCCTTGCTTCTTGTCTTGTTTAATAGATGTTATCAGTGTTTGAACCCGACAGTGGTCATTTCTGTATTGTTTTGAATAAATCTACCGTGACAGACGACTCACAGGCTTCGAAAAATGGACCAATGGAAAAAGTGTCACGCTGAAATGCCTCCTGAGGGAAACAAAATGATCATTGGAAATGTTTGTTTACATGAGGTCAGAATGGGATTGAGAACACAGTAAAGTCCTTACACACACACATATATATATATATACATATATATATATATATATGTGTACACTAGAAATATTATTGCTCTATTTACAACCTCTAGGCAAATAAAAGGTAAGAAGTGGAGACATGAAACATACACCATTGAACAAACTATCCTACTGCACACATATTCCTCCTTTTACTGCACCTTACATGTTTGTAAGTAGGAGTGTTTTACTTCTTCAATACATATACAGTACATCCTACTTAGGGATGGCTGCTGTTCACGTTTGAACTGATGCGGTACCTGGGAATCGACGCCAGAACTCAACGGTACCACTTTCCCGTACGTTAAAGGAGCCATATGTAATAATTTCATGTCGAGACATCATTAAATGGCCTTGATATGTGAAAAAGGCATTAGTAAATCATTTTATTTTCCAATACCTCTATGACTGTTAATCAGCCGGGATATGCTCATTTCAAAATTAGATTTACAGCCCCGAAATCCTGGTATTGTTTTCATTTCAATACCCCGCCCTCCACCGTTTGACCAATTAGAAAGTTTTCGTCTAGCTCAGGGGTCCCCAAACTTTTTGACTCGGCGGCCGGGTTGTTTATATATATATATATATATATATATATATGTGTATATATATATATATACAAGCGGAAGAAAATGGATTACAAAGGACAGATTAAAAAAAATGAATAAACAACAAAATAATAAATAAATAAACACAAAATATTTTTTCAACAGAATTTTGGACGCTGGCGGGCCGGATCCGCTAAAGTTAAAGTTAAAGTAGCAATGATTGTCACACACACTAAATGTGGTGAAATTTGTCCTCTGCATTTGACCCATCACCGTTGTTCCGGCCCCTGGGAGGTGAGGGGAGCAATGAGCAGCAGCGGTGGCCGCACCCGGGAATCATTTTTTGGGTTATTTAACCCCCAATTCCAACCTTTGATGCTGAGTTCCAAGCAGGGCTGTAATGGCTTCCATTTTTATAGTCTTTGGTATGACTTGGCCGGGGTTTGAACTACTTTTGGGACCCCTGGTCTAGCTACTGCCACTGGTAAAGTTACTAAACATGTCAGACCTTAGTAAATCTAAAAGTTAACATTCTCAATTTATTCACGACAAAGCCAGAAACAAAACGAGGATTTGTATCGGAAACTTGAAAATGTCTTCCTTGATAGGTAGGTCAGGCATTTACGTTTTGTTATGACTTGAAATTAATGGAAATGGACATTTGGTATGTAAACTACAAACATATATATATATATATATATATATATATATATATATATATATATATACAAGCGGAAGAAAATGGATTACAAAGGACAGATTAAAAAAAATGAATAAACAACAAAATAATAAATAAATAAATACAAAATATTTTTTCAACAGAATTTTGGACGCTGGCGGGCCGGATCCGCTAAAGTTAAAGTTAAAGTAGCAATGATTGTCACACACACTCTAAATGTGGTGAAATTTGTCCTCTGCATTTGACCCATCACCCTTGTTCTGGCCCCTGGGAGGTGAGGGGAGCAGTGGGCAGCAGCGGTGGCCGCGCCCGGGAATAATTTTTTGGGGTTATTTAACCCCCAATTCCAAGCTTTGATGCTGAGTGCCAAGCAGGGACGTAATGGCTTCCATTTTTATAGTCTTTGGTATGACTTGGCCAGGGTTTGAACTAGCTTTGGGACCCCTGGTCTAGCTACCGCCACTGGTAAAGTTACTAAACATGTCAGACCTTAGTAAATCTAAAAGTTAACATTCTCAAATTATTCACGACAAAGCCAGAAACAAAACCAGGATTTGTATCAGAAACTTGAAAATGTCTTCCTTGATGAATAAGTCAGGCATTTACGTTTTGTTATCACTTGAAATGAATGGAAATGGACATTTGGTATGTAAACTACAAACGTATATATATATATATATATATATATATATAGTCAAGGTTTCTGTGGTTTATCCATTATACAGGGCTCAATACTGGGGTAGAGCGGAATATACTATTTCATCCCGACAAGCCTGTTTCACAGATTTCCCTGCTCTTCAGGGAAATGAAGAGCGGGGAAATCTGGGAAACAGTCTTTCTCTTCTGATTGTACTGACAATAACCATAAGGTTGCCGTTTGTTAAGATATTGTACGCAGGCATGAAGTACTTGTTCCTGAAAATAGCCAGATTTCTGTGTAAAATGTGTCGGTTAGAGATTTGTTATTGACAAAAAACGCTTGACTATTCCGCTAGTATGGTGCCAGCCTCTCAACCCCGAGTAAGAGGCAGTGGAAGTCTGAAGATCCTTGGAGTAGCCCAGTCCATCCAGCTGGATTCGGCTGCATATCTGGCAACCTCAGGAAGGGGACTACAGAATTTTGACCTTGACTGCAGTACCATTTCTGGCCACATTATTACATATGGCTCCTTTAAAAATGAGCTGACTGGAATAACCTTTGGTCCAGTTGTTACATTTTGTTTTATTATGACATTTTTGGGTCGAATGTTTTGTCGGCGTTGGAAATTGCAACATCACCCGGAGGCAGTTTGGCTGAGTCTGCTCTCAGTGCTGCTGGAGTGATGGCCAAGAGTCGGAAAGGGGCTTTCAGACCCTCCATGAAACAAAATAGGTGGAATTACCTGGAGGCCGTCGCAGAGCTCCGTTGGCTCCGAGTGGGGTACTGGCGAGTTCCAGAAGAACGTTCCACTCGCGCCTAGTTTTCAGTTTGAAAATCCTCCGGACTCGAGGCTTCGTCCTCACTCAGAACTTCCCTGTTGATGAAGGTCCCCGCCAGGGACGCGCCCAGGGTCTGTTTGACGGGCGCCATCTCGGAAAGGATGATGTTGTCCTGGCTCACAAGCGTGGTCTTGTCCATGATCTCCTTGCTGTGCTTGGAGATCACCGCGTCCAGGAAGTCGTACTTGTGCGAGAGCGTTCCGCTTTCAAACAGGTACTTCGTCAGGTAGGAGAACGCCACGTTGGCCAAAAAGGACGCCACCATTGACACGGTCTTGAACGGGAACCTCTGCTGGACGAAGTACTCCACCTCCCCAGTGAGGCGGTGGATCTTCTCCTGGGTCACCCATCCGGGGTAGTAGATGAACGGGGGTAGTTTCAGGTAGGGTTCGCCGCCTCCGATTCGTAGCAACAGACCGAAGACGTAGGCGGACACTGAGCCGTAGGTGTTGGTTCCTTTGACAAAAAGGACGCTTAGAAGTTGGGGGAAGACGATGACGTAGACCAGGTCCGAGCTCAGGTACCACAGGCCGTACACGGTTCCTGTCAGCAAGGCCATGGCGGTGGCAAGGGCTCCGAAGACGAAGATGGTGAGGCGCATCACCCAGACGATCTCACGATCTGAGGCCTGTAACACAACATAGTCCATCAATACATGCTAAGCTATCAGAACTCAACAGCCATGTCTTAGCTTTGTTTGAATCAGAATCAGAATCAGAATAGTTTTTATTGCCGTTGTTTGAGAACGGGTTCACAAACCAGGAATTTTTCTTGGTGCAATCGTGCAACATAAAAGACATAAGACAGAATACGTAATAAGATGAGCTGTAACTGAGCTATCAGATCTGGTTCCAGTTCATGTGTCTGATGGCCGAGGGGAAAAAACTGTTCAGGTGGCGGGAGGCGTGGGTCTGGATGGACCGTAGTCGAGAATAGTTTGTGACCAGGGTGAGAAGACCCACACGCCTCCTGATCCTGGAGGACAAACAGGTCCTGGAGGGATGGGAGCTTGCAGCCAATCACCTTCTCAGCAGCGTTGCAGTCAATGTTTATCCTGGACTGTGGCGCCGGGGATCCACACAGTGATGGAGGATCTGAAGATGGACTCGATCCATTTTCTAACGGGTTTTTTTTCTCCCTAAATGCCATCCATCCATCTTCTACAGCTTATCCGAGGTCGAGACTTTCCTCTCCCCAGCCACTTTGTCCAGCTCTTCCCGGGGGATCCCGAGGCGTTCCCAGGCCAGCTGGGAGACATAGTCTTCCCAACATGTCCTGGGTCTTCCCTGTGGGTCGGATGTGCCCTAAACACTTCCCTAGGGAGGCGTTCGGGTGGAATCCTGACCAGATGCCCGAACCACCTCATCTGGCTCCTCTCCATGTGGAGGAGCAGCGGCTTTACTTTGAGTTCCTCCCGGATGGCAGAGCTTCTCACCCTATCTCTAAGGGAGAGACCCTCCACCTGGCAGAGGAAACTCATTTCGGCCGCTTGTCAAAGTTCAACTGAAAAAAAGAAGAGAAAAACTAGCTAATTCAAATCTTTTTGGAAAAAAATAAAAATAAAATGATGGAACATGGCAGAGGGGTTAGTGGGTCTGCCTCACAATACGAAGGTCCTGCAGTCCTGGGTTCAAATCCAGGTTCGGGATTTTTCAGTGTAGAGTTTGCATGTTCTCCCCGTGAATGCGTGGGTTCTACTCCGGGTACTCCGGCTTCCTCCCACTTCCAAAGACATGCACCTGGGGATAGGTTGATTGGCAACACTAAATGGTCCCTAGTGTGTGAATGTGAGTGTGAATGTTGTCTGTCTATCTGTGTTGGCCCTGCGATGAGATGGCGACTTGTCCAGGGTGTACCCCGCCTTCCGCCCAATTGTAGCTGAGATAGGTGCCAGCGCCCCCCGCGACCCCAAAAAAGGGAATAAGCGGTAGAAAATGGATGGATGGAATTATGGAACATCATTAGTAATTTTTCCTGATTAACATTAATTTTAGAATGTTGATGACATGTTTTGAATAGGTTAAAATCTAACCTGCACTTTGTTAGAATATATAACAAATTGGACCAAGCTATATTTCTAACAACGACAAATCATTATTTCTTCTAGATTTTTCAGAACAAAAATTCGAAAATAAATTCAAAATATTTTGAAATAAGATTTAAATTTGATTCTACAGATTTTCTGGATTTGGGAGAATATTTTTTGGGAATTGTAATCATGCTAAGTTTGAAAAAATATTTCACAAATATTCTTCGTCGAGAAAACAGAAGCTAAAATGAAGAATTAAATTAAAATGTATTTATTATTCTTTACAATAAAAAATAAATGTACTTGAACATTGATTTAAATTGACAGGAAATAAATTTAAAAGGTAAAAAGGTATATGTGTTTAAAAATCCTAAAATCATTTTTAAGGTTGTACTTTTTTCTCTAAAATTGTCTTTCTGAAAGTTATAAGAAGCGAAGTAAAAAAAATAAATGAATTCATGTGTGTGTGTGTGTGTGTGTGTGTGTGTGTGTGTGTGATGGATATGTGTGTATTTTGGGTATATGCATGTGTGTATGTATGTGATTATGTGTGTATATGTATGTATGTGTATATATATATATATATATATATGTATATATATATAAATTGTATACATGTGTGTGTTGTGTACATATGTGTGTGTACATATGTAAGTGTGTGTGAATTTAAATGTGTGTGAATTTAAATGTATTTCGTCGGGACCCAGGATGGACCGCTCGCCTGTATCGGTTGGGGACATCTCTACGCTGCTGATCCGCTTGAGATGGTTTCCTGTGGACGGGACTCTCGCTGCTGTCTTGGATCCGCTTTGAACTGAACTCTCGCGGCTGTGTTGGAGCCACTATGGATTGAACTTTCACAATATCATGTTAGACCCGCTCCACATCCATTGCTTTCGGTCCCCTAGAGGGGGGGGTTGCCCACATCTGAGGTCCTCTCCAAGGTTTCTCATAGTCAGCATTGTCACTGGCGTCCCACTGGATGTGAATTCTCCCTGCCCACTGGGTGTGAGTTTTCCTTGCCCTTTTGTGGGTTCTTCCGAGGATGTTGTAGTCGTAATGATTTGTGCAGTCCTTTGAGACATTTGTGATTTGGGGCTATATAAATAAACATTGATTGATTGATTGATTGATTTATATGGACAATATATAGCAGCAACCACTGAACTGAATTATATTATATTATTGTATTATATATTGTGTATATATATATTGTATATGTATAGGGGTGGGACCTAATAAGTTGACTTCTTCCCACTCCCTTTTGAGCCAATCTTGACATCTACAAAAGATTAATCACATGTAATGTTTTCAATGTAGGTGTAAAAATAATGTATCTATATATTTCTTTTGTATTTTATGTCATTCTCTTGTTTTGTTTGCATGGCTCAAAATAAACCATTCATTCATTTAAACAAGTGAAGACCAAGTCTTTAAAATATTTTCTTGGATTTTCAAATTCGATTTGAGTTTTGTCTGTCTTAGAATTAAAAATGTTGAGCAAAGCGAAACCAGCTTGCTAGTAAATAAATACAATTTAGAAAATAGAGGCAGCTCACTGGTAAGTGCTTCTATTTGAGCTATTTTTAGAACAGGCCAGCGGGCGACTAATCTGGTCCTTACGGGCGACCTGGTGCCCGCGTTGGTGACCCCTGGTGTAGACTTCTATATGATCATTTAAATTGTCTACCAAGCACAACGAATGCATTGTTTTTTAGTCGACATTGAATTGACTGACCGGTAAACTGATAGCCTGGAACTACTACGGACGTATCGAAATGTAAACAAACGCTTGTAAACAAATGTGTCAGCGTGCTCGCCGGCGCTCCTACCGACTGCCGGAAGGCCAGTTGATAGATGTTCCTGGCAAACATGGAGCTGGCTGAGAGGATGGAGGAATCCGCCGACGACATGACCGCCGCGGACACCGCCCCCAGGCCGAAGAAGGAGACGTACGACGGGCAAAGGTGTTGAAGCACGATGGGAAGGATCATGTCCGATTCATCCTTGTCCTTCGGCGCCAGGGCCCCGTAAGAAGTCTGGTTCCAGTCTGAAGGGGGGAACAGATGATCAATTTCACATTGAAACAACTTAACCCCAGAACCAGTGAAGTTGTCACATTGTGTAAATGGTAAATAAAAACAGTCTGCAAATCCTTTTCAACTTATATTCAATTAAATAGACTGCAAAGACAAGATATTTAACATTCCAACTGGAAAAAGTTGTTATTTTTTGCAAATATTAGCTCATTTGGAATTTGATGCCTGCAAAATGCTTCAAAAAAGCTGGCACAAGTTGCAAAAAGACTGAGAAAGTTGAGGTGTGCTCATCAGACACTTATTTGGAACATGCCACAGGTGAACAGGCTGATTAGGAACAGGTGGGTGCCATGATTGGGTATAAAAGCAGCTTCCATGAAATGCTCATCAGTAACGATAGTTGGTCGCTACATCTGTAAGTGCAAGTTAAAGCTCTACTATGCAAAGCCAAAGTCATTTATCAACAACACCCAGAAGCGCCGCCGGTGGGTGCCATGATTGGGTATAAAAGCAGCTTCCATGAAATGCTCACTCATTCACAAGCAAGGACAGGGCAAGGGTCACCACTTTGTCAACAAATGCCTGAGCAAATTGTCGAACAGTTTAAGAACAACTTTTCTCAACCAGCTATTGCAAGGAATGTAGGGATTTCACCATCTACGCTCCGTAATATCATCAAAAGGTTCAGAGAATCTGGAGAAATCGCTGCACGTAAGTGATTATATGACAGGCCTTTGATCCCTCAGGCGGTACTGCACCAAAAAGCGACATGAGTGTGTAAAGGATATCACCACATGGGCTCAGGAACATGTCAGAAAACCACTATCGGTAACGACAGTTGGTCGCTACATCTGTAAGTGCAAGTTAAAGCTCTACTATGCAAAGCCAAAGTCATTTATCAACAACACCCAGAAGCGCCGCCGGTGGGTGCCAGGATTGGGTATAAAAGCAGCTTCCATGAAATGCTCACTCATTCACAAACAAGGACAGGGCAAGGGTCACCACTTTGTCAACAAATGCCTGAGAAAATTGTCGAACAGTTTAAGAACAACTTTTCTCAACCAGCTATTGCAAGGAATTTAGGGATTTCACCATTTACACTGCGTAATATCATCAAAAGGTTCAGAGAATCTGGAGAAATCACTCCACGTAAGCCATGATATTAGGGACATTCAATCCCTCAGGCGGTACTGCATCAAAAAGTGACACCAGCGTGTAAATGATATCACCACATGGGCTCAGGAACATGTCAGAAAACCACGATCAGTAACGATAGTTGGTCGCTACATCTGTAAGTGCAAGTTAAAGCTCTACTATGCAAAGCCAAAGTCATTTATCAACAACACCCAGAAGCGCCGCCGGTGGGTGCCAGGATTGGGTATAAAAGCAGCTTCCATGAAATGCTCACTCATTCACAAACAAGGACAGGGCAAGGGTCACCACTTTGTCAACAAATGCCTGAGCAAATTGTCGAACAGTTTAAGAACAACTTTTCTCAACCAGCTATTGCAAGGAATGTAGGGATTTCACCATCTACGCTCCGTAATATCATCAAAAGGTTCAGAGAATCTGGAGAAATCGCTGCACATAAGTGATTATAATACAGGCCTTTGATCCCTCAGGCGGTACTGCACCAAAAAGCGACATGAGTGTGTAAAGGATATCACCACATGGGCTCAGGAACACTTCAGAAAACCACTATCAGTAACGATAGTTGGTCGCTACATCTGTAAGTGCAAGTTAAAGCTCTACTATGCAAAGCCAAAGTCATTTATCAACAACACCCAGAAGCGCCGCCGGTGGGTGCCAGGATTGGGTATAAAAGCAGCTTCCATGAAATGCTCACTCATTCACAAACAAGGACAGGGCAAGGGTCACCACTTTGTCAACAAATGCCTGAGCAAATTGTCCAACAGTTTAAGAACAACTTTTCTCAACCAGCTATTGCAAGGAATGTAGGGATTTCACCATCTACGCTCCGTAATATCATCAAAAGGTTCAGAGAATCTGGAGAAATCACTGCACGTAAGCCATGATATTAGGGACCTTCAATCCCTCAGGCGGTACTGCAACAAAAAGCGAAATCAGCGTGTAAAGGATATCACCACATGGGCTCAGGAACACTTCAGAAAACTAATGTCAGTAACTTCAATTGGTCGCTACATCTGTAAGTGCAAGTTAAAGCTCTACTATGCAAAGCCAAAGTCATTTATCAACAACACCCAGAAGTGCCGCCGGTGGGTGCCAGGATTGGGTATAAAAGCAGCTTCCATGAAATGCTCACTCATTCACAAACAAGGACAGGGCAAGGGTCACCACTTTGTCAACAAATGCCTGAGCGAATTGTCGAACAGTTTAAGAACAACTTTTCTCAACCAGCTATTGCAAGGAATGTAGGGATTTCACCATCTACGCTCTGTAATATCATCAAAAGATTCAGAGAATCTGGAGAAATCACTGCACGTAAGCCATGATATTAGGGACCTTCAATCCCTCAGGCGGTACTGCATCAAAAAGCGACATCAGCGTGTAAAGGATATCACCACATGGGCTCAGGAACACTTCAGAAAACTACTGTCAGTAACTTCAATTGGTCGCTACATCTGTAGGTGCAAGTTAAAACTCTACTATGCAAAGCCAAAGCCATTTATCAACAACACCCAGAAACGCCGCCGGCTTTGCTGGGCCCGAGTTCATCTAAGATGGACTGATGCAAAGTGGAGAAGTGTTCTGTGGTCTGACGTGTCCACATATCACATTTTTTGGGGAAACTGTGGACGTCGTGTCCTCTGGACCAAAGAGGAAAAGAACCCTCCGGACTGTTCTAGGCGCACAGTGTAAAAGGCAGCATGTGTGATGGTATGGGGGTGTATTAGTGTCCAAGGCATGGGTAATTTACACATCTGTGAAGGCACCATCAATGCTGAAAGGTCCATACAGGTTTTGGAGCAACATATGTTGCCATCCAAGCAACGTTATCGTGGACGCCCCTGCTTATTTCAGCAAGACAATGCCAAGCCACGTGTTCCAACAGCGTGGCTTCGTAGTAAAAGAGTGCGGGTACTAGACTGGCCTGCTAGTAGCCCAGACCTGTCTCCTATTGAAAATGTGTGGTGCATTATGAAGCCTAAAATACCACAACGAAGACCCCGGACTGTTGAACAACTTACATCAAGCAAGAATGGGAAAGAATTCCACCTGAAAAGCTTAAAAAATGTGTCTCCTCAGCTCCCAAACCTTTACTGAGTGTTGTTAAAAGGAAAGGCCATGTAACACACTGGTAAAAATGCCCCTGTGACAACTTTTTTGCAATGTGTTGCTGCCACTAAACTCTAAATTAATGATTATTTGCAAAAAAAGAAGAAGTTCTCAGTGTGAACAGGAAATATCTTGTCTTTGCAGTCTAATCAATTGAATATAAGTTGAAAAGGATTTGCAAATATTGTCTTTTTGTTTACCATTTACACAACGTGACAACTTTACTGGTTTTGGGTTTTGTAATCCGGCGGCTGGTCTATAAAACTGTGAGCAAGAGTCGGCGTGAATAATGAATACATTTACCGCAAAGAATGAACGTGTTGGTATGGATAACAAAAGTTTCGTGGAAATTTTACAGCACGGTTTTCAAAACCAGTAACAAAAATAGTCGCGAGTCACCTGCAGATAGCTCCCAATTCCATCGAGAACCCCTCGAGAGCCATCCAACATCTGGTGTCCATCCATCCATCCATTTTCTACTGCTACCGAGCTAACTAGTGTAGTATCTGTTAGACTACCAAACAACATGTTTTCCCATATGGTGGAAGATTCCTTTGGGGTAAGCAGACAGAGAGTCTTGTAAAGCGGTCATAACATGTAGACAATAGTAATTCCGTTAAAAACATTAATAAAGTTGTGTCATTATTTTAATTATGTCAATGGTATACAGGGAGTCGTTCTCCGTGAGTACCAGACAAAGGTTAGTTATGTCCAAAGCCGGATGCCGAGACACCACTCACGTACCCGAACGGGCCTTTCCACGGTCCGGATGGTGGACTTCTGCACTAGAAACCGAATGAACTGAGGAACGTCATTTTGGTCTGTAAAAGCCGGTTGTGCGGCTACCGCGGGGAGAGAGTTTTTGTTCAACGATCCTCACCGGCGTCATCCTTCACTCATCACCCGCCCACGTCAGCCTCCTGCTGGAGAGATTGGAGTCCTTGTGACGCAGGACTGAACTAAAGAAGGTGAAGGTGAAGGACGAGCATTCTGGACCATTGAAGCGGTCCATAAAGTTCTGGATTCGTCACATTTATCCATGAAAATTTAGTGAAGCTGAAGATGGTGTGTTCATTGTAGTTCAGTATATTGTAATTATTCATGACTTAATAAACCTTCTTAGCTGTACTTATAATTGTGTTGTTTTTGATACAATAGTCATTGTCGAGAAGTACATTCTTCTTAATAATGGTAAAATTGTGGTGCTTTTTAGTGGCGGGAAAATGGAATTTCAATTCATGCCAATGGGTTAGATGGATGTGAGATACTTGATAAGCATTTTGAGTTAGAGAACCAAGTAAACAGACCATCACAAGGAACACATCCATAAACCTTCCATAACTTTTATGGACAGAATTTCTAGGCGCAGTCAAGGCGTTGAGGGGTTCCGGTTTGGTGACCGCAGGATTAGGTCTCTGCTTTTTGCAGATGATGTGGTCCTGATGGCTTCATCTGACCGGGATCTTCAGCTCTCACTGGATCGGTTCGCAGTGAACCGACCGGAATGAGAATCAGCACCTCCAAGTCCGAGTCCATGGTTCTCGCCCGCAAAAGGCTGGAATACCATCTCCGGGTTGGGGAGGAGACCCTGCCCCAAGTGGAGGAGTTCAAGTACCTAGGAGTCTTGTTCACGAGTGAGGGAAGAGTGGATCGTGAGATCGACAGGCGGATCGGTGCGGCGTCTTCAGTAATGCGGACGTTGTATCGATCCGTTATGGTGAAGAAGGAGCTGAGCCGGAAGGCAAAGCTCTCAATTTACCGGTCGATCTACGTTCCCATCCTCACCTATGGTCATGAGCTTTGGGTCATGACTGAAAGGATAAGATCACGGGTACAAGCGGCCCAAATGAGTTTGGGTCTCTCCCTTAGAGATAGGGTGAGAAGCTCTGTCATCCGGGAGGAACTCAAAGTAAAGCCGCTGCTCCTCCACATCGAGAGGAGCCAGATGAGGTGATTCGGGCATCTGGTCAGGATGCCACCCGAACGCCTCCCTAGGGAGGTGTTTAGGGCACGTCCAACCGGTAGGAGGCCACGGGGAAGACCCAGGACACGTTGGGAAGACTACGTCTCCCGGCTGGCCTGGGAACGCCTCGGGATCCCCCGGGAAGAGCTAGACGAAGTGGCTGGGGAGAGGGAAGTCTGGGTTTCCCTGCTTAGGCTGCTGCCCCCGCGACCCGACCTCGGATAAGCGGAAGAAGATGGCTGGATGGAGAACCAAGTAAACTCCACCGATGCATTTTCTATTTCTAAGTTTCTTTGCCCCCAATGTTAACATGTCCTCCGCCTGCAATTGCCACCTTCATTAATTAGGTTGAATGGAAATTGACAATGTAGTTTTAGTGTAATCCTGCTGTGTGCTGATCCAGTCAGAGCAATACATCTTTGGAAATGTCATATTTATGCCTCAGACATTAATCAGAAATATATTACAGTACAGTATGTACATTATCATCATTGCTAATCATGGAATTAATACTAAATTATTGCGAAAGTTTGTATTTTGACATTATTTTAAATATATATATATGTATATATATATATCAATCAATCAATCAATCAATGTTTACTTATATAGCCCTAAATCACTAGTGTCTCAAAGGGCTGCACAAACCACTACGACATCCTCGGTAGGCCCACATAAGGGCAAGGAAAACTCACACCCAGTGGGACGTCGGTGACAATGATGACTATGAGAACCTTGGAGAGGAGGAAAGCAATGGATGTCGAGCGGGTCTAACATGATACTGTGAAAGTTTAATCCATAATGGATCCAACACAGTCACGAGAGTCCAGTCCAAAGCGGATCCAACACAGCAGCGAGAGTCCCGTTCACAGCGGAGCCAGCAGGAAACCATCCCAAGCGGAGGCGGATCAGCAGCGCGGAGATGTCCCCAGCCGATACACAGGCAAGCAGTACATGGCCACCGGATCGGACCGGACCCCCTCCACAAGGGAGAGTGGGACATAGGAGAAAAAGAAAAGAAACGGCAGATCAACTGGTCTAAAAAGGGAGTCTATTTAAAGGCTAGAGTATACAAATGAGTTTTAAGGTGAGACTTAAATGCTTCTACTGAGGTGGCATCTCGAACTTTTACCGGGAGGGCATTCCAGAGTACTGGAGCCCGAAATGAAAACGCTCTATAGCCCGCAGACTTTTTTTGGGCTTTAGGAATCACTAACAAGCCGGAGTCCTTTGAACGCAGATTTCTTGCCGGGACATATGGTACAATACAATCGGCAAGATAGGATGGAGCTAGACCGTGTAGTATTTTATACGTAAGTAGTAAAACCTTAAAGTCACATCTTAAGTGCACAGGAAGCCAGTGCAGGTGAGCCAGTATAGGTATATATGTATGTATATATGTATATAAAGGTATATACAGTATAGGTATATATGTATGTATATATGTATATAAAGGTATATACAGTATAGGTATATATGTATGTATATATGTATATAAAGGTATATACAGTATAGGTATATATGTATGTATGTATGTATATAAAGGTATATACAGTATAGGTATATATGTATGTATATATGTATATAAAGGTATATACAGTACAGGTATATATGTATGTATATATGTATATAAAGGTATATACAGTATAGGTATATATGTATGTATATATGTATATAAAGGTATATACAGTATAGGTATATATGTATGTATATATGTATATAAAGGTATATACAGTATAGGTATATATGTATGTATGTATGTATATAAAGGTATATACAGTATAGGTATATATGTATGTATATATGTATATAAAGGTATATACAGTATAGGTATATATGTATGTATATATGTATATAAAGGTATATACAGTACAGGTATATATGTATGTATATATGTATATAAAGGTATATACAGTATAGGTATATATGTATGTATATATGTATATAAAGGTATATACAGTATAGGTATATATGTATGTATATATGTATATAAAGGTATATACAGTATAGGTATATATGTATGTATGTATGTATATAAAGGTATATACAGTATAGGTACATATGTATGTATGTATGTATATAAAGGTATATACAGTATAGGTACATATGTATGTATATATGTACATAAAGGTATATACAGTATAGGTATATATGTATGTATATATGTATATAAAGGTATATACAGTATAGGTATATATGTATGTATGTATGTATATAAAGGTATATACAGTATAGGTACATATGTATGTATATATGTACATAAAGGTATATACAGTATAGGTATATATGTATGTATACATGTATATAAAGGTATATACAGTATAGGTATATATGTATGTATATATGTATATAAAGGTATATACAGTATAGGTATATATGCATGTATGTATGTATATAAAGGTATATACAGTATAGGTATATATGTATGTATATATGTATATAAAGGTATATACAGTATAGGTATATATGTATGTATGTATGTATGTATATAAAGGTATATACAGTATAGGTATATATGTATGTATATAAAGGTATATACAGTATAGGTATATATGTATGTATATATGTATATAAAGGTATATACAGTATAGGTATATATGTATGTATGTATGTATACAAAGGTATATACTGTATAGGTATATATGTATGTATATATGTATATAAAGGTATATACAGTATAGGTATAAATGTATGTAAATATGTATATAAAGGTATATACAGTATAGGTATATATGTATGTATATATGTATATAAAGGTATATACAGTATAGGTATATATGTATGTATATATGTATATAAAGGTATATACAGTAAAGGTATATATGTATGTACATATGTATATAAAGGTGTATACAGTATAGGTATATATGTATGTACATATGTATATAAAGGTATATACAGTATAGGTATATATGTATGTAAATATGTATATAAAGGTATATACAGTATAGGTATATATGTATGTATATATGTATATAAAGGTATATACAGTATAGGTATATATGTATGTATATATGTATATAAAGGTATATACAGTATAGGTATATATGTATGTATATATGTATATAAAGGTATATACAGTATAGGTATATATGTATGTATATATGTATATAAAGGTATATACAGTATAGGTATATATGTATGTATATATGTATATAAAGGTATATACAGTATAGGTATATATGTATGTATATATGTATATAAAGGTATATACAGTACAGGCGTAATGTGATCAAACTTTCTTGTTCTTGTCAAAAGTCTAGCAGGCACATTTTGTACCAACTGTAATCTTTTAATGCTAGACATGGGGAGACCCGAAAATAATACGTTACAGTAGTCGAGGCGAGACGTAACAAACGCATGGATAATGATCTCAGCGTCTTAAGTGGACAGAATTTTAGCGATATTATGGAGATGAAAGAAGGCCGTTTTAGTAACGCTTTTAATGTGTGACTCAAAGGAGAGAGTTGGGTCGAAGATAATACCCAGATTCTTTACCGAGTCGCCTTGTTTAATTGTTTGGTTGTCAAATATATATATATATATATATATATATATATATATATATATATATATATATATATATATATATATATGTGTGTCTGTGTGTGTAGGTCAATGTCATTTTTAATATCTAGTGGTTAACTTGGCTGACAGTCGAGATAGGACTGAGGGAGAATGTGAAGGTTTATGGCTGTGTTCCCTGTGATGGACTGAAGTCAGTCCAGGGTGTAGTCAACATTTTACCCTGAGTCAGAGAAGGTGTGGCTAGAAGGATTGAACAACGCTAGCTGGTAGTATTAAGTAATGAAGCTAATACAGACTTTGCTTAAGTTCATTCAATGATTAAATCTTCAAGGAATTCTTGGACCATCTGATGTCTTTTTAAAAACTGAACTATGATGTGATCCTCCAGAGATGTTTATACTTCCACTGAGCCGTGGTTGATCAACATTGCTTGTGCATGAAGCAGGTTGACGAACAGCAGATTAATTAGCGCTTCTTCACATGTAATATTCACAAAGTCTGATGCTCCCATGGCGTGTTTACCCTACAGTGCCAGCAGGCGTGCAGACGCTGATGACAGAGTGTCAACAACTCTGTGTGACATCACCTTTGTGTTCATCAACGTTGTATCAAGACTCACATGCCTGGATGTCTCGTGAGGATTTGTTATTAATCACATTTGCTGATGTCTAACAGCAATCCCCCAATACTTTGGAACGCAATAATGATGTTTTCAGCATTGACGTGCTCTAAATCCGTGTTTCTGCACCAATGTTGGGCCGAGAGCGCCTCCTAGGGGGGCTGCCAATAAATATAAGTGCCCACAGCGGTACCCAGTTGTAGTACACTTTTTCACCACTTGTGGCAGTAATGACAACATCAAACAAACAGAAGAAGTCTGGATCGAAAGTCATAGAGAAGTTTTTTAAGTGCCAAAAATATGACTAAAGTAGTGAAGCTGTGTTTTCATTTACACTTAGATTTTTTTTGACAGTTTTTGTAATACATACATATACTGGCTTTATGGGACTTGTATACATTATAGGTACACTTATAAGTGAAATATATATATATATATATATATATAAAAAAATATATATATATACAGTATATATATATATATATAAATATATATATATATGTATGTATATATATATACACATATATATATGTATGTATATATATACACATATATATGTATATATAAATATATATGTATGTATATATATATATACCGCTATATATATATATATATATCAGTAGAAAATACATAGGATATATATATTTATATACACATAGCAGTCGAAAATACATAGGATATATATATATATATGGATATACATACATATATATATATATATATATATATATATATATATATATATATATATATATATATATACTTACACACACACACATACATACATACATACGCACCCATATATATATACATATACTGTATATATATATATATATATATATATATATACACAGACATACATGAATGTCGGAAAAGTGGGTTTTACATATACACAAATGCACACACACACAAACACACACACACACACACACACACACACACACACACACACATAAATGTATGAAAAGTTGGTTTTACACGTATACATATATACACACACACATCACACACACATATATATATACATATATATAGAAAACCATACATAAACGTATGAAAAGTTGGTTTTGCATACATACATATACACGCACGCACACACACACAAATATATAAATATATATATAAACACACACATACATAAATGTATGAAAAGATGGTTTTACATATATACATATATATATATATACACATATATATATATACACACACATCACACACACATACACATATGCACACATATATATATATGTACACGCACACATGCATAAACGTATGAAAAGTTGGTTTTACATATATACACACGCACACACACACACACACACACGCACGCACGCACGCACGTGCAAGCATGTAGCATTAAATATTGTATTGTAACAAATTCCTGATTAGTTTCATATTTCCTAAGATGTATTGCTCTGATGAGTTCAGCACCCAGCAGGATTACACAAAAACAACATCATCAATTTTCATTCAACCTAATGAAGGGTGGAGGACATGTTCAAATTGGGTGCTGCTACAGGAGAAATATGTCATTTTCAATGGCTCCACACCCTAATCCCTGAATGAAATAGTTGTGCCCAATCTGTGTCCTTCTTCCATTTGATAGAACCCAGAAATGGAGGGACAAATAGAAATGAATTTGTTTACCAAGTATCTCATATCCATCTTAACCATTGTCATGAGTTTAAATTCCATTTTCCCGCCACCAAAAACCTTAACAATGTTACCATGCGACAAGCTTTTTATTAAGAAAAACGTGTGTTCATAGTCCAACAAGGACTTGTGAGGTGAATTATATTTATATAGCGTTTTTCTCTCGTGACTCATAGCGCTTTTACATAGTGAAACCCAATATCTAAGTTACATTTAGAGGCCTACTGAAAGCCACTACTAGCGACCACGCAGTCTGATAGTTTATATATCAACGATGAAATATTAACATTGCAACACATGCCAATACGGCCGCTTTAGTTTACTAAATTGCAATTTTTAATTTCCCGCGGATTTTCCTGTTGAAAATGTCGGGGAATGATGACGCTTGTTTGTGACCTCATTGGTTGGAGGGGACATTTTATCCCAGCACCACACACGGCTAAAAGTCGTCTCTTTTCAACGCGCAATTACACAGTATTTTGGACATCTGTGTTGCTGAATCTTTTGCAATTTGTTCAATTATTAATGGAGAAGTCAAAGTAGAAAGATGGAGTTGGGAAGCTTTAGCCTTTAGCCACACAAACACATGGTGATTCCTTGTTTAAAATTCCCGGAGATGAAGCTTTACTATGGATCAGAGCGGTCAAGCGAACATGGATCCCGACCACATGTCAACCGGCATGTTTCGGTGATCAAATTGTGGTATAAAGTCGCCTCTTACCGGAGATCAGCGGAGCTTGCGCCGTCCATGCAGCTGCCGTGACTTCCTTCAGAGACTGGCGTCAACACACCCGTGGAGACACCCCTCCGACTATCAGGTACTATTTAACTCACTAAAACGCTAGCAACACAATAGAAAGATAAGGGATTTCCCAGAATTATCCTAGTAAATGTGTCTAAAAACATCTGAATCACTCCAAATGCAGTCGCTTTTTTTTTTTTTTTTTTTACTAGATAGATAGATAGATAGTACTTTATTGATTCCTTCAGGAGAGTTCCTTCAGGAAAATTAAAATTCCAGCAGCAGTGTACAGAGTTTAGATCAATTTAAAGAAAAAGTAAAAAGTAAATAATGGGGGTTTTAAAGGAAACAAAATAGAGAAATATTACAAAAACAATAAAAACAATTGGAATAACAATATAACAGTAAAATAAGTGAATTATATTTATATAGCGCTTTTTCTCTAGTGACTCAAAGCGCTTTACATAGTGAAACTCAATATCTAAGTTACATTTAAAGCAGTGTGGGTGGCACTGGGAGCAGGTGGGTAAAGTGTCTTGCCCAAGGACACAACGGCAGTGACTAGGTTGGCAGAAGCGGGAATCAAACCTGCAACCCCCAAGTTGCTGGCACGGCCACTCTACCAACCGAGCTATACCGCCACATTTTCCCAGAATTATCCTAGTAAATGTGTCTAAAAACATCTGAATCACTCCCAATGCAATCACCTTTTTTTTTTTTACTTTATTTTATGTTATTTAATTTTTTTCTAGTCCTTCACTATCAATATCCTCATCCACAAATCTTTCATCCCCTCTAAAATTAATGGAGAAATTGTCGCTTTCTCGGTCCGAATAGCTCTTGATGCTGGAGGTTCCCATTATAAACAATGTGAGGATTTAAGGCAGGGGTGCCCACACTTTTTCTGGAGGCGAGCTACTTTTCAATTGACCAACTCAAGGGGATCTATCTCATTTATATATATCCATCCATCCATCCATCCATCATCTTCCGCTTATCCGAGGTCGGGTCGTGGGGGCAGCAGCCTAAGCAGGGAAGCCCAGACTTCCCTCTCTCCAGCCACTTCGTCTAGCTCTTCCCGGGGGATCCCGAGGCGTTCCCAGGCCAGCCGGGAGACATAGTCTTCCCAACGTGTCCTGGGTCTTCCCCGTGGCCTCCTACCAGCTGGACGTGCCCTAAACACCTCCCTAGGGAGGCGTTCGGGTGGCATCCTGACCAGATGCCCGAACCACCTCATCTGGCTCCTCTCGATGTGGAGGAGCAGCGGCTTTACGTTGAGTTCCTCCCGGATGGCAGAGCTTCTCACCCTAACTCTAAGGGAGAGACCCGCCACCCGGCGGAGGAAACTCATTTGGGCCGCTTGTACCCGTGATCTTATCCTTTCGGTCATGACCCAAAGCTCATGACCATAGGTGAGGATGGGAACGTAGATCGACCGGTAAATTGAGAGCTTTGCCTTCTGGCTCAGCTCCTTCTTCACCACAACGGATCGGTACAACGTCCGCATTACTGAAGACGCCGCACCGATCCGCCTGTCGATCTCACGATCCACTCTTCCCTCACTCGTGAACAAGACTCCTAGGTACTTGAACTCCTCCACTTGGGGCAGGGTCTCCTCCCCAACCCGGAGATGGCACTCCACCCTTTTCCGGGCGAGAACCATGGACTCGGACTTGGAGGTGCTGATTCTCATTCCGGTCGCTTCACACTCGGCTGCGAACCGATCCAGTGAGAGCTGAAGATCCTGGCCAGATGAAGCCATCAGGACCACATCATCTGCAAAAAGCAGAGATCTAATCGAACACGTTTCCAGTGAGGGTTGGACTCCGCCAAGGCTGTCCTTTGTCACCGATTCTGTTCTTTTATGGACAGAATTTCTAGGCGCAGCCAAGGCGTTGAGGGGATATATATCATTTATATTTATTTATTTATGAAAGAGACATTTTTGTAAACAAGTTAAATGTGTTTAATGATAATACAAGCATGTGTAACACATATAGATGTCTTTCTTTCACAAAGACAAGAATATAAGTTGGTGTATTACCTGATTCTGATGACTTGCATTGATTGGAATCAGACAGTAATGATGATAACGCCCACATTTTCAAATGGAGGAGAAAAAAAGTTGTCCTTTCTGTACAATACCACATGAAAGTAGTTGGTTTTTGGCATCTAATTCATCCAGCTTCCATACACTTTACAAGAAAAACATTGGCGGCAAATTCCGTAGCTTGCTTGATTGACATTCACGGCACCCGAGGGTTTTGTGAGATGACGCTGGCTGCTGCCAGTTCATTATTATGAAAAAATGACAGAGAGGAAGGCGAGAGACAGTTTTTATTCCAACAGACTTTCGCGCCGTCCCTTCCGTCAAAACTCTAAAGGCCGACTGCACATTTCCTATCTTCACAATAAAAGCCCTGCTTCATGCTGCCTGCGCTAACAAAATAAGAGTCTCGGAAAGCTGGCGTGCACAAGTGATGTGCACGCCAGCTTCCTGGGGGATCGCTTGTGCACGCCAGTTTTCCGAGACTCTGTATTTAGTTAGCGCAGGCAGCATGAAGCAGGGCTTTTATTGTGAAGATAGGAAATGTGCAGTCGGCCTTTAGAGTTTTGACAGAAGGTACGGCGCGAGAGTCTGTTGAAATAAAAAGTGTTTCTCGCCTTCCTCTCGGTCATTTTTCATAATAATGATCTTGCAGCAGCCAGCGTCATCTCACAAGACCCTCCGGTACCGTGAATGTCATTTAAGTGACGTCTTGGTGAAGATTGATGATCACTCATTTTTAGGTCTATTTTTTTTAAAAGCCTGGCTGGAGATCGACTGACACACCCCCCGCGGTCGACTGGTAGCTCGCGATCGACGTAATGGGCACCCCTGGTTTAAGGAGCCCTCACACCGGTGACGTCATCGTCTGCTACTTCCGGTAAAGACAAGGCTTTTTTATTAGCGACCAAAAGTTGCGAACATTATCGTGAATGTTCTCTACTCAATCCTTTCAGCAAAAATATGGCAAGTATGACACATAGAATGGACCTGCTATCCCCGTTTAAATAAGAAAATCTCATTTCAGTAGGCCTTTAAACCACTGGGAGCCGGTGGGTAAAGTGTCTTGCCCAAGGACACAACGGTACTGACTAGGATGGTGGAAGCGGGAATCGAACCCGGAACCCTCAAGTTGGCGGCACGGCAAATCTACCGACCGAACTACGGCGCCGCTTGTAGCGTCCATGCCAAGTTTCAACATGCGATGATGAAGACGTCTGCACACAGAGGACACGGCAGTGTGTGATTTACCAGTGGACGCCCCTATAGCTCCAATGAGGACCGAGGGCACGGCCATGACCAAACAACCGAAGGCAGCGAGGAAGGAGAGGACCTGGGCGTAGGTAGCTGAAGAGGCAGAAAGAACCCGTTGAAAATAGACCTGCCAGGGTATCCCCCCCAACATCTAGAAACAGAAACGGCATTGTGAATACAGACACCAAGACAACGTACCGTGCAACCATCTCCAAATAAAATCATACAAGTTCTTGATGATGTAACTGAATGTGCAATAGCTCCCCACCCCCACACCCCCCGCGCTGACACATAAACCGGTCCGCAGTGATGGATCTGCGGACGACAGCTGCGACTTACCAGCAAGCAGAAATTGTCCGCCCAGAGCCATTTATCTGCAGGATCAATCTTCCCCAGCCAGGGTGACTGGTGGATTGCCTCCTTGGCTGTCACCGTGATGTCTGACACGGCAGGATTGGACAAGGCAAACGGCACGCTGATCCACTGATGGTTAGAGAGGGTATGGAACCAAGACATTACCGACGATAATCCATAGCTAACAATGTCTCATCTGCATTTTTGGTTGTAAAACTCACCAAACCCAGGAAGATGCAGAAGAGTTGAACTACATCCGTGTAGGCCACTGAATAGAGTCCTCCCACAAGGGTGTAGAAGATCGCAATCAGGGCTGAGATCAACACTGACATGTTGATGTTTATGTCCACAATCACACTCAGGGTGGCTCCTGTCGGACCAGTAATGAAAATAACAGTTGATAGACTGACAGATAGATAGATGGATGGATGGATGGACGGACGGGCGGACGGACGGACGGACCGACGGACGGACGGACCGACGGACGGACGGACCGACGGACGGGCGGGCGGTCGGACGGACGGACGGACGGACGGACGGACGGACGGACCGACCGACCGACGGACGGACGGACGGACGGACGGACGGACGGACGGACGGACGGACGGACGGACGGACCGACCGACCGACCGACCGAACCGACCGACCGACCGACCGACCGACCGACCGACCGACGCCGACCGACCGACGGACCGACCGACCGACCGACCGACAGACAGATAGATAGATAGATAGATCAATGAATCTGAGTAGTAAGTTATGTAATATGGCAAAAGCATAACATGGTTTCCACTCATAATTTTTTCATAGAGAGGTTTCCACTCATAAATGACTTTAAAAGTTCAATTCAATGAGAAACTACCAACATGCATTGTTATTAAATACTTGTTTATCTAATTTTGAAGCAATTGTGTGTGGATGGAGTTGATATTGTACCACTTACTGTATATACAGGATATCACCAGTATGATTCATCCCACATGTGGTTTTTGTATTTTTAATTTTTTTTTGCTTTCTCTGCGTCCCTAAGTTTTGAAGGTTCACCTACTATGAGCAAATAAAATAGCCGCAGACCAGAAGATTCCTCCCATAAAAGTGAGTATTGAGAGAAAACTTCCCCCGTCCCCCATCATCTTTGCATACAGTGGTTTCCACTCATAATTTCTTGCATTATTTTGAAACTGAATTAATTCTGACTGGCAGACTAAAATCGATAAGAAACTGCCAACACAGAAACAAAAGAGCACATTTTATGTTTTGTTATTCATGTCCGTATTTTGAAAGTAATTGTGTGTGAATATAGTTCATATTGTAGCACTTGTTTTACACACAGTGTGGTTCTTTTTTGTTTTGCTTTCCCGGTTTTCAATTTTTTCCCAGTTTTGATTGTTCACCTACCGAGAGCAGATAAAATAGCAGACCAGAGGATTTGTCCCATGACAGTGGGACATCCCATCCTCTTTCCGTAGTGCAGTTTTGACTCATGATTTCCTTGCAATATTTTGAAACAAAATGTATTCTGACTTTAAAAGGTTAGCTTCGATCTATAAACTGGCAAGTTAAAATCAATGAGAAACTGCCAACGCAGCAAAAAGAGAGCATATTTTCATGTTTTGTTATTTATTTCTGTTCTTTAAAAGCAACGGTGTGTGAATACATATTGTACAAAATAAATACTTTATATTGTACCACTTGTTGTAGAATATAACACCACCATGTCGCCATCCCCAATGTGGTTTTTGCGGATTTTTTTTTACTTTGTCTGCTTCCACAGTTTTGAAGGGTTACCTAATGAGAGCAGATAAACCAGCCGCAGACCAGGGGATTTCAGACACCCCAACTTCTTTAGAGTGGTTTCCACTCATAATTTATTGCATTATTTTGAAACAAAACACATTCTAACTTAAAAGGTGAGCCTGGATCAAAGACTTGCCAACAGAGCAACAAGAGGGCACATCTTTATGTTTTGTTATTTATGTCTGGTCTTTAAAAGTAATGGTGAATAAAGTTTATATTGTAGCACTTGTTGTATAGACAGTATATCACCACCATGAATCCCCCGAATTGTTTTTTGCAGTTCTTTCTACGTTATTTCTCTGCTTTCCCAGTTTTAAAGGTTCACCTACCGAGAGCAGATAAAACATCAGCAGATCATAAGATTCCTCCCATGACATGGGGTTAAAGAGAAGACCCCCACCACCCTCTTTCCATAGAGCGGTTTCCACTCATAATTTCTTGCATTATTTTGAAACTATATACAGTCTAACTTAAAAGGTGAGCCTTGATCCAAGACTTGGCATGTTAGAATTACTGAGAAACTGCAAAGAGGGTAAAAGAGAACACATTTTTATGTTTCACCTACCAAGGGCAGACAAAATAGCCGCAGGCCAGAAGATTTTGCAGTTCTTTCTTTATTATTATTTCTCTGCTTTCCCAGTCTTAAAGGTTCACCTACCAAGAGCAGATAAAATAGCCGCAGATCATAAGATTTCACCCATGACATGGGTTTGAAGAAAAGACCCCCACCACCCTTTTTCCATAGAGCGGTTTCCACTCATAATTTCTTGCATTATTTTGAAACTATATACAGTCTAACTTAAAAGGTGAGCCTTGATCCAAGACTTGGCATGTTAGAATTACTGAGAAACCGCCAAGAGAGTACAAGAGAACACATTTTTATGTTTCACCTACCAAGGGCAGACAAAATAGCCGCAGGCCAGAAGATTTTGCGGTTCTTTCTTTATTATTATTTCTCTGCTTTCCCAGTCTTAAAGGTTCACCTACCGAGAGCAGATAAAATAGCCGCAGATCATAAGATTTCACCCATGACATGGTTTTGAAGAAAAGACCCCCACCACCCTTTTTCCATAGAGCGGTTTCCACTCATAATTTCTTGCATTATTTTGAAACTATATACAGTCTAACTTAAAAGGTGAGCCTTGATCCAAGACTTGGCATGTTAGAATTACTGAAAAACTGCCAAGAGAGTAAAAGAGAACACATATTTATGTTTCACCTACCAAGGGCAGACAAAATAGCCGCAGGCCAGAAGATTTTGCGGTTCTTTATTATTATTTCTCTGCTTTCCCAGTCTTAAAGGTTCACCTACCGAGAGCAGATAAAATAGCCGCAGATCATAAGATTTCACCCATGACATGGGGTCGAAGAAAAGACCACCACCACCCTTTTTCCATAGAGCGGTTTCCACTCATAATTTCTTGCATTATTTTGAAACTATATACAGTCCAACTTAAAAGGTGAGCCTTGATCCAAGACTTGGCATGTTAGAATTACTGAGAAACTGCCAAGAGAGTAAAAGAGAACACATTTTTATGTTTCACCTACCAAGGGCAGACAAAATAGCCGCAGGCCAGAAGATTTTGCGGTTCTTTCTTTATTATTATTTCTCTGCTTTCCCAGTCTTAAAGGTTCACCTACCGAGAGCAGATAAAATAGCCGCAGATCATAAGATTTCACCCATGACATGGGTTTGAAGAAAAGACCCCCACCACCCTTTTTCCATAGAGCGGTTTCCACTCATAATTTCTTGCATTATTTTAAAAACTAAATACAGTCCAACTTAAAAGATGAGCCTCCAAGAGTTGGTATGTTTGAATTTATGAGAAACTGCCAAGAGAGTAAAAGAGAACACATTTTTATGTTTCACCTACCAAGGGCAGACAAAATAGCCGCAGGCAAGAAGATTTTGCAGTTCTTTCTTTATTATTATTTCTCTGCTTTCCCAGCCTTAAAGGTTCACCTACCGAGAGCAAATAAAATAGCCGCAGATCATAAGATTTCACCCATGACATGGGGTCGAAGAAAATACCCCCACCACCCTTTTTCCATAGAGCGGTTTCCACTCATAATTTCTTGCATTATTTTGAAACTATATACAGTCCAACTTAAAAGGTGAGCCTTGATCCAAGACTTGGCATGTTAGAATTACTGAGAAACTGCCAAGAGAGTAAAAGAGAACACATTTTTATGTTTCACCTACCAAGGGCAGACAAAATAGCCGCAGGCCAGAGGATTTTGCAGTTCTTTCTTTATTATTATTTCTCTGCTTGCCCAGTCTTAAAGGTTCACCTACCGAGAGCAGATAAAATAGCTGCAGATCATAAGATTTCACCAATGACATGGGTTTGAAGAAAAGACCCCCACCACCCTTTTTCCATAGAGCGGTTTCCACTCATAATTTCTTGCATTATTTTGAAACTATATACAGTCCAACTTAAAAGGTGAGCCTTGATCCAAGACTTGGCATGTTAGAATTACTGAGAAACCGCCAAGAGAGTAAAAGAGAACATATTTTTATGTTTCACCTACCAAGGGCAGACAAAATAGCCGCAGGCCAGAAGATTTTGCAGTTCTTTCTTTATTATTATTTCTCTGCTTTCCCAGTCTTAAAGGTTCACCTACCGAGAGCAAATAAAATAGCCGCAGATCATAAGATTTCACCCATGACATGGGGTCGAAGAAAATACCCCCACCACCCTTTTTCCATAGAGCGGTTTCCACTCATAATTTCTTGCATTATTTTAAAAACTAAATACAGTCTAACTTAAAAGGTGAGCCTTGATCCAAGACTTGGCATGTTAGAATTACTGAGAAACTGCCAAGAGAGTAAAAGAGAACACATTTTTATGTTTCACCTACCAAGGGCAGACAAAATAGCCGCAGGCCAGAAGATTTTGCAGTTCTTTCTTTATTATTATTTCTCTGCTTGCCCAGTCTTAAAGGTTCACCTACCGAGAGCAAATAAAATAGCCGCAGATCATAAGATTTCACCCATGACATGGGTTCGAAGAAAATACCCCCACCACCCTTTTTCCATAGAGCGGTTTCCACTCATAATTTCTTGCATTATTTTGAAACTATATACAGTCTAACTTCAAAGGTGAGCCTTGATCCAAGACATGGCTTGTTAGAATTACTGAGAAACTGCCGAGAGTAAAAGAGAACACATATTTATGTTTCACCTACCAAGGGCAGACAAAATAGCCGCAGGCCAGAAGATTTTGCAGTTCTTTCTTTATTATTATTTCTCTGCTTTCCCAGTCTTAAAGGTTCACCTACTGAGAGCAGATAAAATAGCCGCAGATCATAAAATTTCACCCATGACATGGGGTCGAAGAAAAGACCCCCACCGCCCTTTTTCCATAGAGCGGTTTCCACTCATAATTTCTTGCATTATTTTAAAAACTAAATACAGTCTAACTTAAAAGGTGAGCCTCAATCCAAGAGTTGGTATGTTCGAATTAATGAGAAACTGCCAAGAGAGTAAAAGAGAACACATTTTTATGTTTCACCTACCAAGGGCAGACAAAATAGCCGCAGGCCAGAAGATTTTGCAGTTATTTCTTTATTATTATTTCTCTGCTTTCCCAGTCTTAAAGGTTCACCTACCGAGAGAAGATAAAATAGCCGCAGATCATAAGATTTCACCCATGACATGGGGTCGAAGAAAAAAAAAACACCACCCTCTTTCCATAGAGCGGTTTCCACTCATAATTTCTTGCATTATTTTGAAACTATATACAGTCCAACTTAAAAGGTGAGCCTTGATCCAAGACTTGGCATGTTAGAATTACTGAGAAACCGCCAAGAGAGTACAAGAGAACACATATTTATGTTTCACCTACCAAGGGCAGACAAAATAGCCGCAGGCCAGAAGATTTTGCAGTTCTTTCTTTATTATTATTTCTCTGCTTTCCCAGTCTTAAAGGTTCACCTACCGAGAGCAGATAAAATAGCCGCAGATCATAAGATTCCTCCCATGACATGGGGTCGAAGAAAAGACCACCACCACCCTTTTTCCATAGAGCGGTTTCCACTCATAATTTCTTGCATTATTTTGAAACTAAATACAGTCTAATTTAAAAGTTGAGCCTCAATCCAAGAGTTGGTATGTTTGAATTACTGAGAAACTGCCAAGAGAGTAAAAGAACACATTTTTATGTTTCACCTACCAAGGGCAGACAAAATAGCTGCAGACCAGAAGATTTCTCCCATGACAGCGGGGATGAAGAGGAGACCCCCCATCCTCTTTCCGTAGAGCTGTTGGAAAGGATCCAGCATGGTGACGTAGCCACGGGACCGCATGGGTTTGGCGAAGAAAAGACCTCCTGTAAGAAGTTTGGAATTCTATCAACAGGATTAACAAATACTGTACCAACTGTTACTGTTACCAACCAATCTGGTTTTGACTCAATCTAACCGTCTGTCCACGGTCTTTCCCACTTGTCCTCATTAGGGTCAGGGGGACTATCCCATTTGACTTTGGGTGAGAGGTGGGGTACAATCCAGACCAGACCTGGGCAAATATTTGGACTCGGGGGCCACATTGAGAGCAAAAAAATGCGTCTCGGGGGCCAAGGTGTGTGTTTATAAATATTATTTACACATTTAGCTGTAAAAATCTGCCGTACAGTATGTGTGTTTGGCTCATTTTTTTTCCAGGAACACTAATACCAAATATTGCAATGAGTTCTAAAAACGTTATGACAGACCACCTCAAAAAAACTAAATGGAATTTTCTGGGTTTTTTTACTGACTGGGACTGTTAGAATAATTGTTTCTAAGTCATCACATAAACTTTGTGTTACATTGAGAAGCAAAAGCTACCAAGAGTGAGGCTTATAAAACTCCCCTGTGTAGGGGAGGAAGCAACATGAAGGTGTTTCTGTGTTTCTTTCATTATTGTACTCAACAGAAATATATTGTCTTTTACCCAAGAACTACAAAGCGGAGACAATGCAGGATCTGGCCAAGTTCCAGACGACCTCTTTTTGAACTCTTTTCTTCAACTGTTTTACAAACCTCTTTTTGAACTGTTTTACAACTTTTTTTTTCAACCGACCTTTTCTGTGAACTGTTTTACGACCTTTTCTGTGAACTGTTTATGACCCTGTCCTTTTGGAAGCAGCTGTTGACATGTGGTCCGAGAAAGTCCAAATAAAGTGAAGTGAAGTGAATTATATTTATATAGCGCTTTTTCTCAAGTGACTCCCTTTTTAGACCAGTTGATCTGCCGTTTCTTTTCCTTTTCTTCTATGTCCCACTCTCCTTCGTGGAGGGAGTCCGGTCCGATCCGGTGGCCATGTACTGCTCGCCTGTGTATCGGCTGGGGACATCTCTGCGCTGCTGATCCGCCTCCGCTTGGGATGGTTTCCTACTGGCTCCGCTGTGAACGGGACTCTCGCTGCTGTGTTGGATCCGCTTTGGACTGGACTCTCGCGACTGTGTTGGATCCATTATGGATTGAACTTTCACAGTATCATGTTAGACCCGCTCGACATCCATTGCTTTCCTCCTCTCCAAGGTTCTCATAGTCATCATTGTCACCGACGTCCCACTGGGTGTGAGTTTTCCTTGCCCTTATGTGGGCCTACCGAGGATGTCGTAGTGGTTTGTGCAGCCCTTTGAGACACTAGTGATTTAAGGCTATATAAGTAAACATTGATTGATTGATTGATTGACATAGTGACACCCAATATCTAAGTTACATTTAAACCAGTGTGGGTGGCACTGGGAGCAGGTGGGTAAAGTGTCTTGCCCAAGGACACAACGGCAGCAACTAGGATGGCACAAGCGGGAATCGAACCTGCAACCTTCAAGTTGCTGGCACGGCCACTCTACCAACCGAGCTATGCCGCCCACGGCAAATAAAGGAGGAGGCATACAATATTTTCGCCAGAGCGTAGAGTGTACGGGCGTCTCTCCTCAAATTGAGCCAAATTTAATTCTGTCTCTGTTTAATTCTTTGCTTCTTGTCTTGTTTAATATATGTTATCAGTGTTTGAACCTGACAGGGACACCCAAAATGTACACGGCAATAAAGAAAGTGGGCTAGACACCCACATCTGCGGTCCTCTCCTAGGTTTCTCATTCACATTGACGTCCCACTAGGTTGTGAGTTTTTCCTTGCCCTTATGTGGGATCTAAACCGAGGATGTGGTTGTGGCTTGTGCAGCCCTTTGAGACGCTTGTGATTTAGGGCTATATAAATAAACACTGATTGATTGAATCTGTAGATTAGGACCAAATAAACGGGCTCTAATAGCCATTTATGTGGTCAGGAACCATTTGGCAAGTGGATCACGATGATGTCCCCGAGCAGATCAGCATGATAATAATGAAACGTTTTATGAAGCACAACTCTCATAAAGCAATTCATTTTCCTTTGACATTTACTGTACACGCAATTTCTGGGGTTGTCGTTACCGTAATCAAAGTCCGCTGACCTTCTAGTTCTATAATTGAATTGACTTCAAAGAAGAACAGATCAATCTGATTAGTTTTCTTCCTGCATGCTTTTCAGACCTCAAAGACTGGTAGTCCTTACCTAGGACCAGACTGAGGGCGTATCCAAAGGGTGCTTGCGCCCAAGCCAGGCCATAGTCGGGCAAGTAGACGTACTCAGCCGTCCCGTTGATGTAGCCCCCGCCGACCCACGTTGCTGAAACCACAAAAACGAAATAATATTTATGGCTTCTGCTCGGTCGCAGCCCGGCATCTGGAGCACACACACCCGTCATCGTGAAGACGCCCACGAACAAGCCGATGTCGCGACCCCCCACCATGATCCTCTCGCTCCGTTCCCCGCCGCCGCCCACTCCCGAGTTCTTGTTCTTCCACGCCGCCCAGATGCCCACGAACAGGATCACCAGGTAAAAAAGGATGATGGCCACGAGACCCTCGACGTGGATGGTCATCTTGCTCCCTGTCCTCAAGCGCTGCAGTTGACCCGGGACTGGACTTTCATCGAGGAAACTGCAGGGAGAGAATTGTTCATGAGATGTTCTGTGTTGCTACAAAATGCAGCTGCTAGACTTTTGACAAGAACTACAAAGTTTGATCATATCACGCCTATACTGTAT
>NC_084623.1:5195255-5210255 GCF_033978795.1 Nerophis ophidion | reverse complement strand
ACACACACACACATACATATATATATATATACACTAATTGAACATATGTATACAAACAATGTAAAATGTGTATCGGTTTGAATCAAGAATCGTGAATCGAGAAATATATTATTGATATTTTTATGTCAACATACACATATATATAGACACATATACATGTATACACACACACACATATATATATATACATACATATATATTTATATCAATCAATCAATCAATGTTTACTTATATAGCCCTAAATCACTAGTGTCTCAAAGGGCTGCACAAACCACTACGACATCCTCGGTAGGCCCACATAAGGGCAAGGAAAACTCACACCCAGTGGGACGTCGGTGACAATGATGACTATGAGAACCTTGGAGAGGAGGAAAGCAATGGATGTCGAGCGGGTCTAACATGATACTGTGAAAGTTCAATCCATAATGGATCCAACACAGTCGCGAGAGACCAGTCCAAAGCGGATCCAACACAGCAGCGAGAGTCCCGTTCACAGCGGAGCCAGCAGGAAACCATCCCAAGCGGAGGCGGATCAGCAGCGCAGAGATGTCCCCAGCCGACACACAGGCGAGCAGTACATGGCCACCGGATCGGACCGGACTCCCTCCACAAAGGAGAGTGGGACATAGAAGAAAAAGAAAAGAAACGGCAGATCAACTGGTCTAAAAAGGGAGTCTATTTAAAGGCTAGAGTATACAAATGAGTTTTAAGGTGAGACTTAAATGCTTCTACTGAGGTGGCATCTCGAACTGTTACCGGGAGGGCATTTATATATATATATATATATATACATATATATATATATATATATATATATATATATATATATATATATATACATATATATGTATATATATATATATATATATATATATATATATATATATATATACACTAATTGAAAGGTTTTCGTCAACATATGTATACAAACAAAACAAAATGGGAATTGATTTGAATGAAGAATCGCGAATCGAGAATCGATCCTGAATTGAATTGGCATATTCACCATATTCTGTTATGATCCGCTGCCCGGATCATATTATGATTAGATTTTTGAGTCTTTTGTGTTTTCTGTTGGTTTTGGACTCCTTCAGTTCCTGGTTACCGTAGTTACTTATTATTTTCACCTGTCACTTGATCCGGACGCACACCTGTGTTTTGTAATCACTGACATTATTTAAGCCTGCCTTCTCCCGTCAGTCAGTGTGGCTTCCTAGTTTGTTTTTGTACAACAAGCGACGACTTCTGTTTCCTGCTCACTGCCTGCTAGCTTCCACGCTAGGTTCTTTATTTTCTAGCTCCCATGCTAGCTCTTTTAGTTTTTTGCCTTAAGTGCTATGAGCACGTTTTTCTTTGTCAGGATCTGATTTATTTCCTAATAAATAATTTCTTCCTACCTTGACGCTGTGTCCTAAGCCCGTCTGCATTCCTGGGAGAACGAAATCCGCACCACGATGCAACTCGGTCATTACATATTCTATATATCACCATGTGAGGTGGTGGGCCACTTTATTTTATGTGGCCCGCAAAAGCCTGCAAGTAATAAGCGTCAATAAAGTACTTTATATTTTCTTGCTGAATGACAGGAAGAAGTCCATGTACGGCATGCAATTGTGTTTATTTCTATTTAATAAATAATATATTATTATTTGTTAATTTTGTTTTGTTTGAATACATAAAAATACAAAAATATGTTCTTGACTTAAGTATGAATCTGTAATAACAATGTTGTTCATGTTAATAATATAACATTAGTTATATTCAGGTTGGAAAGTAATTATAATCTGTAATATAGCGCCCCCCGCACCCCTAAAAGGGAATAATCGGTAGGAAATGGATGGAATATTAATCAACAATTACTTTCATGTTTCCTAATGATGTAAACACATTTTATATTATTATAAATTGCGAGATTTTTTGTCAAAATAGAAACAAAAATTCTGAATGATTCATGATTTCCATTTTTTTATTCCTTATTTTTTATTTTTTTATCACCCCCCACCCCCATTGTTTACCTGCTTCACACATTTTTTGTAAGGGGCGTCGGAAGTTGGCAGACCCGTCAGCGATCCTGTTCTGTCTCCCTGTAATGTTTGATCCTGTTCTGTCTGGTTGATCCTGTTCTATCTCCCTGTAATGTTTGATCCCGTTCTGTCTCCCTGTAATGTTTCATCTTGTTCTGTCTCCCTGTAATGTTTGATCCTGTTCTGTCTCCCTGTAATGTTTGATCCTGTTCTGTCTGGTTGATCCTGTTCTATCTCCCTGTAATGTTTGATCCCATTCTGTCTCCCTGTAATGTTTGATCCCGTTCTGTCTCCCTGTAATGTTTGATCCTGTTTTGTCTCCCTGTAATGTTTGATCCTGTTCTGTCTCCCTGTAATGTTTGATCCTGTTTTGTCTCCTTGTAATGTTTGATCCTGTTCTGTCTGGTTGATCCTGTTCTATCTCCCTGTAATGTTTGATCCGGTTCTGTCTCCCTGTAATGTTTGATCCGGTTCTGTCTCCCTGTAATGTTTGATCCTGTTCTGTCTGGTTGATCCTGTTCTATCTCCCTGTAATGTTTGATCCCATTCTGTCTCCCTGTAATGTTTGATCCCGTTCTGTCTCCCTGTAATGTTTGATCCCATTCTGTCTCCCTCTAATGTTTGATCCCGTTCTGTCTCCCTGTAATGTTTGATCTTGTTTTGTCTCCCTGTAATGTTTGATCCTGTTCTGTCTGGTCAATCCTGTTCTATCTCCCTGTAATGTTTGATCCCGTTTTGTCTCCCTGTAATGTTTGATCCTGTTCTGTCTCCCTGTAATGTTTGATCCTGTTTTGTCTCCTGTTGATGTTTGATCCTGTTCTGTCTGGTTGATCCTGTTCTATCTCCCTGTAATGTTTGATCCGGTTCTGTCTCCCTGTAATGTTTGATCCGGTTCTGTCTCCCTGTAATGTTTGATCCTGTTCAGTCTCCCTGTAATGTTTGATCCTGTTTTGTCTCCCTGTAATGTTTGATCCTGTTCTGTCTCCCTGTAATGTTTGATCATGTTCTGTCTCCCTGTAATGTTTGATCCCGTTTTGTCTCCCTGTAATTTTTGATCCTGTTCTGTCTCCCTGTAATGTTTGATGCTGTTCTGTCTCCCTGTAATGTTTGATCCTGTTCAGTCTCCCTGTAATGTTTGATCCTGTTTTGTCTCCCTGTAATGTTTGATCCTGTTCTGTCTCCCTGTAATGTTTGGTCCTGTTCTGTCTCCCTGTAAGGTTTGATCCTGTTCTGTCTCCCTGTAATGTTTGATCCTGTTTTGTCTGGTTGATCCTGTTCTATCTCCCTGTAATATTTGATATCGTTTTGTCTCCCTGTAATGTTTGATCCTCTGCTGTCTCCCTGTAATTTTTGATCCCGTTTTGTCTCCCTGTAATGTTTGATCCTGTTCTGTCTCCCTGTAATGTTTGATCCCGTTTTGTCTCCCTGTAATGTTTGATCCTGTTTTGTCTCCCTGTAATGTTTGATCCCATTCTGTCTCCCTGGAAGGTTTGATCCTATTCTGTCTCCCTGTAATGTTTGTTCCCGTTCTGTCTCCCTGTAATGTTTGATCCTGTTCCGTCTCCCTGTAATGTTTGATCCTGTTCTGTCTCCCTGTAATGTTTGATCCTATTCTGTCTCCCTGTAATGTTTGATCCTATTCTGACTCCCTATAATGTTTGATCATGTTATGTCTCCCTGTAATGTTTGATCCCGTTTTGTCTTCCTGTAATGTTTGATCCTATTCTGTCTCCCTGTAATGTTTGATTCTATTCTGTCTCCCTGTAATGTTTAAACCTGTTATGTCTCCTTGTAATGTTTGATCCTGTTCTGTCTCCCTGTAATGTTTGATCCTATTCTGTCTCCCTGTAATGTTTGATCCTGTTCTGTCTCCCTGTAATGTTTGATCCTATTCTGTCCCCCTGTAATGTTTGATCCTGTTCTGTCTCCCTGTAATGCTTGTCTGATCTTGAATAGATTGTGCTGAAAATTTTAATTTCCCCTCGGGGATTAATAAAGTATTTCTGATTCTGATTCTGAAAGCAAGCTATCCATTAAATTGTACATCATCAGAATGAAAATAGAGTTTACAATTAAAAAAAAAATGTCTGCTCTGTTGCCAGATTTTTTTCGTAAAACAAAAATAAATGGTAGCATTTTTCTATTTACAATATTATGTTGCAAAAAAAAAAAATAATGGTACCAATTTAAAAAGTAAATTGTACTGTAAAATAAAACTTTTTAAAATGAGACAATTGTGTGGTATACATAAAAAAAAAGAAAAGATCAATGCATAGGCAGTTATGTAATAATATCATGAGGGGAATTATTCCCATTTATTAGTCACTGTTACAAGTGGCCCCTGAGGACGGCCATAACTGCGATGTGGCCCCCTGTAAAAACCAGTTTGACATCACTTTGCACTTTTACCTGCTGACTCTGCGTGCCGTGCTGCTACAACCACTGTCCTCTATGATGCCTTGCTGCTTTTGGAACCTTCGCTCCCAGGGGATCCGCAAAGTTGCATCGAATCTGATTTATACGTCACGTATAAAAGTTTTTACAGCACGGGAAAAAAAAGTGATGCGTTTTATCGGATGTGTGATTGTGCTGCTGGGTTTTATCTGCTCTTTCTTCTGGAATATCCTGTTTTATTGACGGTGACGTCATGTCGCTGTCCCTGGTGCTGAAACATTGGCAACGCTGGAAGTTTCCTTTCAACTCTCACAGCTTTGTGAAATACGCTTTTCTTTATATGAGGTAGATCTGCACAGTCCAAGCTGGAATGAGCTTTTATTTGCAAAGATAATACAGACTATGTTGAAATAGGACTCTTCATTAAAGTGCTGCAGCATGGTGGAAGAAATAGCCAGTTCCTTAGAGAGAATAAAGAGGACTTCGAAGTGTGACAGCTGGACAACAATTAGGCAGCAACAACATCATGTGGAGCTGACAGGCTGACACACACACGCAGTAATTGGGGGTTTAAATGAAGTTAAGTAGCGCCCCAGGGAGGAAAATACAAAAACAAAACGTGGATTCATCATTTTTTGACTTTTGGACTTTTTGCTGAATTTTATTACCAAATAAAATGTGCAAATATGTCCATTTTTTAATTTTTTATTTTAACACTTTTAATGCTCGTTCGATCAAAAGAAGAAACAAAGGAAAATATTTTTTTAAATATATTAAAAAATGTGGATTCATAATTTGTCCACTGTTTCTTTTTTTTGTGTGCTAAATTTCAGTCCCAAATAAAACTAACAAATAGGTTGTATTTTTTTATTTTATTTTATTTTAAACATTTTTTATGCCTGTTTGATGGAAAAGTTAAAAAAAAGCTCAATTTACGATAAAACTATCAAATATAATTTTATTTTATTTTAAATTTTAACACCTTTAATGGCTATTTTATTGAAAAACTATATATATATATATATATATATATATATATATATATATATAGCAATCCATTTCCTACTGCTTGTCCCTTGTCATTTTTTTTATTTTAACACTTTTAATGCCTATTTGTTTGAATAAAAAAACAATTATATATATATATATATATATATATATATATATATATATATATATATATATATTTTAAATTTGTATTTATTTTTTTAATTTTTTTAATTTATTTATTTAAAAATATCAAATGTGTATTTTTGTATTCCTTTTTATTTTAACACTTTTAATTGGCTATTCTTCTGAAGAAAAAAAATAAAAATAAAAAAAATAAAATAAAAAAATAAAAATAAAAATTATATATATATATATATATATACATATATATATATAAATTTGTTCAAGTTGAAAAAATATGAATCCTCATTTTACACACACACACTCACACACACAGACACACACACACACACACACACACACACACACACACACACACACACACACACACACACACACACACACACACACACAAACACGCACACAATCCAAAAAGATTAATATTTTTTTTCAACTTGTTTTTGCTCAACTTCAGTCTTGCATATAATTAGAAAACGTGTCAATTTTTTTTTTTTTTTTATCTTAACACTTTAAATGGCCATTTGATATTCGTCCTCACATTTTTAAAATCGTGCATAATATAAGAATTTTTCAGAATAAGAACACTTGGATCAAATTGACATTTAGTCAGTTTTTAGGCATTTTTTTATTTATTTTGTAAAATGTGCATAAACTTTATTTTGGGAGTTAGAATAATTCCTTTAATGTACATTTTGTAAAACTGACATCATTAAAAAAAAATGGGCACATTTTTTAAGATAATTTAAAAACATGACATACTTTCTAGTTTTATTGAAGATTGAGTTGAGCAAAGAAAGTTGAAAAATATGAATCCTTATTCTTATATTTTGTATCTTTTTATTCATTTTTGAAAATACATATTTAATCATTAGATGTATCACTCATCTTATGTTTATTCGGGCTTGACCTTTACTCCAGGACTTGAACATTTACTTTATGGATGATAAGTTGATAACTCCTTTTATGCACAATATTTTTTAAATAAAAACATGACATAATTAGATCAGATGGGTATTGTAAGAGTTGAAATACATTAAAAACATGGTATATTTGATAGATTTATTTAGAACTGAAGTTGCATGAAAGAAGAACAAATATGAATGCACATTTTATATATATATTTTTTCCACATTGATGATACATAACAACTGATGTTATCGCTAATATACTTTGAGGGGTTAAATAAACACAAATGATGGGAAAATGAAGACAGATGAAATTCAAGAAGATAATTTAAAAGTGAACAATGCTTTATATATTGGTATAATGTGGACAAAATACCAACATAAATGGACAAAAATTATTTTAAAGCACATATAAAAGATATAATAAAATATTTAAGGGTTGACCGCACAGAAAGGACCTGTTTCTATTTCCTGAGTAATGTTGCCATCTACTGGTTTATACGACACATTGCAGGTGTAAATCCTGCTTGTTAGGAATTGTGATTTTAGTGTATTTTCATGCAGTGCATATAGACCTCGTCTGTACGTCTGTAGCCAGTCTTAGACTTATTTAGTCTGTAACTAGTCTTAGCCATAGTTATTAAGTCTGTATCCAGTCTTAGACATAGTTATTAAGCCTGTAGCCGGTCTTGGACATAGTTATTAAATCTGTAGCCAGTCTTAGACATAGTTATTAAGTATGTAGCCAGTCTTAGAGATAGTTATTAAGTCTGTAGCCAGTCTTAGACATAGTTATTAAGTCTGTAACCACTCTTAGACATAGTTATTAAGTCTGTAGCCAGTCTTAGACATAGTTATTAAGGCTGTAGCCAGTCATAGACATAGTAATTAAATCTGCAGCCAGTCTTAGACATAGTTATTAAGTCTGTAGCCGGTCTTAGACCTATTTAGTCTGTAACTAGTCTTAGCCATAGTTATTAAGTCTGTAGCCAGTCTTAGACATAGTTATTAAGTCTGTAGCCAGTCTTAGACATAGATATTAAGTCTGTATCCAGTCTTAGACATAGTTATTAAGTCTGTAGCCAGTCTTAGACATAGTTATTAAGTCTGTAGCCAGTCTTAGACATAGATATTAAGTCTGTATCCAGTCTTAGACATAGTTATTAAGTCTGTAGCCAGTCTTAGACATAGTGATTAAGTCTGTAGCCACTATTAGACATAGTTATTTAGTCTGTAGCCAGTCTTGGACATAGTTATTAAATCTGTAGCCAGTCTTAGACATAGTTATTAAATCTGTAGCCAGTCTTAGACATAGTTATTAAATCTGTAGCCAGTCTTAGACATAGTTATTAAGTCTGTAGCCAGTCTTAGACATAGTTATTAAGTATGTAGCCAGTCTTAGAGATAGTTATTAAGTCTGTAGCCAATCTTAGACGTACTGTAGTTATTAAGTCTGTAACCACTCTTAGACATAGTTATTAAGTCTGTAGCCAGTCTTAGACATAGTTATTAAGTCTGTAGCCAGTCTTAGACATAGTTATTAAGGCTGTAGCCAGTCATAGACATAGTAATTAAATCTGCAGCCAGTCTTAGACATAGTTATTAAGTCTGTAGCCGGTCTTAGACCTATTTAGTCTGTAACTAGTCTTAGCCATAGTTATTAAGTCTGTAGCCAGTCTTAGACATAGATATTAAGTCTGTATCCAGTCTTAGACATAGTTATTAAGTCTGTAGCCAGTCTTAGACATAGTGATTAAGTCTGTAGCCACTATTAGACATAGTTATTTAGTCTGTAGCCAGTCTTGGACATAGTTATTAAATCTGTAGCCAGTCTTAGACATAGTTATTAAATCTGTAGCCAGTCTTAGACATAGTTATTAAATCTGTAGCCAGTCTTAGACATAGTTATTAAGTCTGTAGCCAGTCTTAGACATAGTTATTAAGTATGTAGCCAGTCTTAGAGATAGTTATTAAGTCTGTAGCCAATCTTAGACGTACTGTAGTTATTAAGTCTGTAACCACTCTTAGACATAGTTATTAAGTCTGTAGCCAGTCTTAGACATAGTTATTAAGTCTGTAGCCAGTCTTAGACATAGTTATTAAGGCTGTAGCCAGTCATAGACATAGTAATTAAATCTGCAGCCAGTCTTAGACATAGTTATTAAGTCTGTAGCCGGTCTTAGACCTATTTAGTCTGTAACTAGTCTTAGCCATAGTTATTAAGTCTGTAGCCAGTCTTAGACATAGATATTAAGTCTGTATCCAGTCTTAGACATAGTTATTAAGTCTGTAGCCGGTCTTAGACATAGTGATTAAGTCTGTAGCCACTATTAGACATAGTTATTTAGTCTGTAGCCAGTCTTGGACATAGTTATTAAATCTGTAGCCAGTCTTAGACATAGTTATTAAGTCTGTAGCCAGTCTTAGACATAGTTATTAAGTATGTAGCCAGTCTTAGAGATAGTTATTAAGTCTGTAGCCAATCTTAGACGTACTGTAGTTATTAAGTCTGTAACCACTCTTAGACATAGTTATTAAGTCTGTAGCCAGTCTTAGACATAGTTATTAAGTCTGTAGCCAGTCTTAGACATAGTTATTTAGTCTGTAGCCAGTCTTGGACATAGTTATTAAATCTGTAGCCAGTCTTAGACATAGTTATTAAATCTGTAGCCAGTCTTAGACATAGTTATTAAGTCTGTAGCCAGTCTTAGACATAGTTATTAAGTCTGTAGCCAGTCTTAGACATAGTTATTAAGTATGTAGCCAGTCTTAGAGATAGTTATTAAGTCTGTAGCCAATCTTAGACGTACTGTAGTTATTAAGTCTGTAACCACTCTTAGACATAGTTATTAAGTCTGTAGCCAGTCTTAGACATAGTTATTAAGTCTGTAGCCAGTCTTAGACATAGTTATTTAGTCTGTAGCCAGTCTTGGACATAGTTATTAAATCTGTAGCCAGTCTTAGACATAGTTATTAAATCTGTAGCCAGTCTTAGACATAGTTATTAAGTCTGTAGCCAGTCTTAGACATAGTTATTAAGTCTGTAGCCAGTCTTAGACATAGTTATTAAGTATGTAGCCAGTCTTAGAGATAGTTATTAAGTCTGTAGCCAATCTTAGACGTACTGTAGTTATTAAGTCTGTAACCACTCTTAGACATAGTTATTAAGTCTGTAGCCAGTCTTAGACATAGTTATTAAGTCTGTAGCCAGTCATAGACATAGTAATTAAATCTGCAGCCAGTCTTAGACATAGTTATTAAGTTTTTAGCCAGCCTTAGACATAGTTATTAAGTCTGTAGCCAGTCTTAGACATAGTTATTAAGTCTGCAGCCAGTCTTAGACATAGTTATTAAGTCTGTAGCCAGTCTTAGACATAGTTATTAAGTCTGTAGCCAGTCTTAGACATAGTTATTAAGTCTTTAGCCAGCCTTAGACATACTTATCAAGTCTGTAGCCAGTCTTAGACATACTTATTAAGTCTGTAGCCAGTCTTAGACATAGTTATTAAGTCTGTAGCCAGTCTTAGACATAGTTATTAAGTCTGTAGCCAGTCTTAGACATACTTATCAAGTCTGTAGCCAGTCTTAGACATAGTTATTAAGTACGCCGCCAGTCTTAGACAGACTTATTAAGTCTGTAGCCAGTCTTAGACATAGTCATTAAGTCGGTAGCCACTGCTGGAGACGGAGCAAAGCGAGGGGGCTCGATTGCCCTTGAGAGCCTCTGGAGGTGTGTATGGAGGTGCTGGGGGATAGATGTTGTTGAAGGGTGGGGGTGGCGATGAAGGCTGACTCCTTTGTATTTGGGGTCGCCTCGGTCGGCGCTGGCCACCGCTGCTCAAACACAGCACGAGTCCCCCACTCAGACTGAGACAGGACGAGGCGAAACCAATATACACCGCCAGGCCGATCTCATACTTCATGCCATCCGGAAGGAAGGGGTCATAGAAATCCACAATGACGTCATTGGTGGTCCAGGAAACGGTGATCAAACAGAGTACGCCGGCACAGAGAAAACAAATCCCTCCGCTCAGCACCAGGGGGGACTTGATCAGTGAGCCTCGGGCAAAGTAGGTGCACTTCATACCCATCACAGAAACCACCATGCCAAGGACCGAGGTGACACAGGAGAGCACCATGAGTGCCCGGGCAGCCTAGAAATCAAGAGAGGGCGTCTTGACGACACCATTGTAACTATTGTCAGGAACAGAATGGTGTGTCATACCTGCATGTCCTGTGGCAGTGCCAGCAGAGACCTGTACACCTCACACTGGTAAATGCCAGTGCTGTGCCACACGCATGCCATCCAGAGGCCTCGCATGGTGGCCGAGGCCGTGATGATGTTGGAGCCGATGTAGGCCGAGCTACGCCAGTTCGGGAGCACGGTGGCGACTACGGTTCCCGCCAAGCCCAGCAGACTTAGGAGGAAGCCCAGGAGCTGAAGTGTGGTGCTGGCCATGTTCGGCTCACTCGGGAAGACCGCTGGGCTGCAGCACAAAGAACAGTTCATGAGCATTTGTTGTCCTAAAAGTCAGTTAGCAGCCACAACATGACACACACAAACTGGCACAGAGACAGGCGACCAGGAGCAGGCAGCTACACAACAGCTAAGCTAGACGCACTCATAAGTTCATGAATTGAACGTCAATCTAAAATAAAACACATGAACAAATATCAAATCATTATAATTGCATATATTTTACACATACAAAGTCTCAATGGCAGACGTAGACATAGTCTGTAGCCAGTCTTAAACATACTTATTAAGTCTGTAGCCAGTCTTAGACATAGTTATTAAGTCTGTAGCCAGTCTTAGACATAGTTATTAAGTCTGTAGCCAGTCTTAGACATACTTATTAAGTCTGTAGCCAGTCTTAGACATAGTTATTAAGTCTGTAGCCAGTCTTAGACGTAGTTATTAAGTCTGTAGCCAGTCTTAGACATAGTTATTAAGTCTGTAGCCAGTCTTAGATGTAGTTATTAAGTCTGTAGCCAGTCTTAGACATACGTATTTAGTCTGTAGCCAGTCTTAGACATACTTATTAAGTCTGTAGCCAGTCTTAGATGTAGTTATTAAGTCTGTAGCCAGTCTTAGACATAGTTATTAAGTCTGTAGCCAGTCTTAGACATACTTATTAAGTCTGTAGCCAGTCTTAGACATAGTTATTAAGTCTGTAGCCAGTCTTAGACGTAGTTATTAAGTCTGTAGCCAGTCTTAGACATAGTTATTAAGTCTGTAGCCAGTCTTAGACATAGTTATTAAGTCTGTAGCCAGTCTTAGATGTAGTTATTAAGTCTGTAGCCAGTCTTAGACATAGTTATTAAATCTGTATCCAGTGTTTGACGGAGTCATTAAGTCTGTAGCCAGTCTTAGACATAGTTATTAAGTCTGTAGCCAGTCTTAGACATAGTTATTAAATCTGTATCCAGTGTTTGACGGAGTCATTAAGTCTGTAGCCAGTCTTAGACATAGTTATTAAGTCTGTAGCCAGTCTTAGACATAGTTATTAAGTTTGTTGTCAGTCTTTGACATGGTTATTAAGTCTATAGCCTGTCTTAGACGTAGTTATTAAGTCTGTAGCCAGTCTTAGACATAGTTATTAAGTCTGTAGCCAGTCTTAGACATAGTTATTAAGTCTGTAGCCAGTCTTAGACATACTTATTAAGTCTGTAGCCAGTCTAAGACGTACTTATTAAGTTTGTAGCCAGCCTTTGACATAGTTATTAAGTCTGTAGCCAGCCTTAGACGTACTTATTAAGTCTGTAGCCAGTCTTAGACATAGTTATTAAGTCTGTAGCTAGTCTTAGACATACTTATTAAGTCTGTAGCCAGTCTTAGACATAGTTATTAAGTCTGTAGCAGCCAGTTTGAGACATAGTTGTTAAGTCTGTAGCCAGTAATAGACATAGTTATTAAGTCTGTAGCCAGTCTTAGACATAGTTATTAAGTCTGTAGCCAGTCTTAGACATAGTTATTAAGTCTGTAGCAGCCAGTTTGAGACATAGTTGTTAAGTCTGTAGCCAGTAATAGACATAGTTATTAAGTCTGTAGCCAGTCTTAGACATTGTTATTAAGTCTGTAGCCAGTCTTAGACATAGTTATTAAGTCTGTAGCCAGTCTTAGACGTAGTTATTAAGTCTGTAGCCAGTCTTAGACATAGTTATTAAGTCTGTAGCCAGTCTTAGACGTAGTTATTAAGTCTGTAGCCAGTCTTAGACGTAGTTATTAAGTCTGTAGCCAGTCTTAGACATAGTTATTAAGTATGTAGCCAGTCTTAGACATAGTTATTAAGTCTGTAGCCAGTCATAGACATAGTAATTTAATCTGTAGCCATTCTTAGACATCGTTATTAAGTATGTAGCCAGTCTTAGACATAGTTATTAAGTCTGTAGCCAGTCTTAGACATAGTTATTAAGTCTGTAGCCAGTCTTAGACATACGTATTAAGTCTGTAGCCAGTCTTAGACATACTTATTAAGTCTGTAGCCAGTCTCAGACGTAGTTATTAAGTCTGTAGCCAGTCTTAGACGTAGTTATTAAGTCTGTAGCCAGTCTTAGACATACTTATTAAGTCTGTAGCCAGTCTTAGACATAGTTATTAAGTCTTTAGCCAGTCTTAGACGTAGTTATTTAGTCTGTAGCCAGTCTTAAACATCTTTATTAAGTATGTAGCCAGTCTTAGACATACGTATTAAGTCTGTAGCCAGTCTTAGACATAGTTATTAAGTCTGTAGCCAGTCTTAGACATACTTATTAAGTCTGTAGCCAGTCTTAGACATAGATATTAAGTCTGTAGCCAGTCTTAGACATAGTTATTAAGTCTGTAGCCAGTCTTAGACATAGTTATTAGGTCTGTAGCCAGTCTTAGACATAGTTATTAAGTCTGTAGCCAGTCTTAGACATACTTATTAAGTCTGTAGCCAGTCTTAGACATAGTTATTAAGTCTGTAGCCAGTCTTAGACATAGTTATTAAGTCTGTAGTCAGTCTTAGACATAGTTATTAAGTCTGTAGCCAGTCTTAGACATACTTATTAAGTCTGTAGCCAGTCTCAGACGTAGTTATTAAGTCTGTAGCCAGTCTTAGACGTAGTTATTAAGTCTGTAGCCAGTCTTAGACATACTTATTAAGTCTGTAGCCAGTCTTAGACATACTTATTAAGTCTGTAGCCAGTCTTAGACATACTTATTAAGTCTGTAGCCAGTCTTAGACATACTTATTAAGTCTGTAGCCAGTCTCAGACGTAGTTATTAAGTCTGTAGCCAGTCTTAGACGTAGTTATTAAGTCTGTAGCCAGTCTTAGACATACTTATTAAGTCTGTAGCCAGTCTTAGACATAGTTATTAAGTCTTTAGCCAGTCTTAGACGTAGTTATTTAGTCTGTAGCCAGTCTTAAACATCTTTATTAAGTATGTAGCCAGTCTTAGACATACGTATTAAGTCTGTAGCCAGTCTTAGACATAGTTATTAATTATGTAGCCAGTCTTAGACATACTTATTAAGTCTGTAGCCAGTCTTAGACATACTTATTAAGTCTGTAGCCAGTCTTATACATACTTATTAAGTCTGTAGCCAGTCTTAGACATACTTATTAAGTCTGTAGCCAGTCTTAGGCATAGTTATTATGTATGTAGCAGCCAGTTTGAGACATAGTTGTTAAGTCTGTAGCCAGTCTTAGACATGGTAATTAAATCTGTAGCCATTCTTAGACATCGTTATTAAGTATGTAGCCTGTCTTAGACATAGTTATTAAGTCTGTAGCCAGTCTTAGACATAGTTATTAAGTCTGTAGCCAGTCTTAGACATAGTTATTAAGTCTGTAGCCAGTCTTAGACATCGTTATTAAGTCTGTAGCCAGTCTTAGACATAGTTATTAAGTCTGTAGCCAGTCTTAGACATAGTTATTAAGTCTGTAGCCAGTCTTAGACATCGTTATTAAGTCTGTAGCCAGTCTTAGACATAGTTATTAAGTCTGTAGCCAGTCTTAGACATAGTTATTAAGTCTGTAGCCAGTCTTAGACATAGTTATTAAGTCTGTAGCCAGTCTTAGACATAGTTATTAAGTCTGTAGCCATTCTTAGACATCGTTATTAAGTCTGTAGCCAGTCTTAGACATAGTTATTAAGTCTGTAGCCAGTCTTAGACATACTTATTAAGTCTGTAGCCAGTCTTAGACATACTTATTAAGTCTGTAGCCAGTCTCAGACGTAGTTATTAAGTCTGTAGCCAGTCTTAGACGTAGTTATTAAGTCTGTAGCCAGTCTTAGACATACTTATTAAGTCTGTAGCCAGTCTTAGACATAGTTATTAAGTATGTAGCCTGTCTTAGACATAGTTATTAAGTCTGTAGCCAGTCTTAGACATAGTTATTAAGTCTGTAGCCAGTCTTAGACATTGTTATTAAGTCTGTAGCCAGTCTTAGACATACTTATTAAGTCTGTAGCCAGTCTTAGACATACTTATTAAGTCTGTAGCCAGTCTCAGACGTAGTTATTAAGTCTGTAGCCAGTCTTAGACGTAGTTATTAAGTCTGTAGCCAGTCTTAGA